>NC_068370.1:26444712-26497212 GCF_020536995.1 Dreissena polymorpha
CTTGATATTTTGCATGCATGTGTGCTCATGGAGCTGCACATTTGAGTGGTGAAAGGTCAGGTCAGGTCATCCTTCAAGGTCAGAGGTCAAATATATGTGGCCAAAATCTCTCATTTTATGAATACTTTTGCAATATTGAAGATAGCAACTTGATATTTGGCATGCATGTGTATCTCATGGAGCTGCACATTATGAGTGGTGAAAGGTCAAGGTCAAGGTCATCCTTCAAGGTCAGAGGTCAAATATATGTGGCCCGCTTATTTTATGAATACTTTTTGCAATATTGAAGATAGCAACTTGATATTTGGCATGCATGTGTATCTCATGGAGCTGCACATTTTGAGTGATGAAAGGTCAAGGTCATCCTTCAAGGTCAGAGGTCAAATATATGTGGCCCAAATCGCTTATTTTATGAAAACTTTTGCAATATTGAAGATAGCAACTTGATATTTGGCATGCATGTGTATCTCATGGAGCTGCACATTTTGAGTGGTGAAAGGTCAAAGTCAAGTTCATCCTTCAAGGTCAAATATATGGGTCAAAATTGCTCATGTAATGTCACTTCTGCAATATTGAAAACTAGCAATTTTTTATTTGAAATGCATGTGTATCTCATGGAGCTGCACATTTTGAGTTGTGAAGGGTCAACGGTCAAGTCAAGGTCATCCTTCAAGGTCAAACGTCATATAGGGGGACATTGTGTTTCACAAACACATCTTGTTTATAATGGACATACTTTGTTTTAATTTACCTACTCGTAGCACAGTACATTTACTTTTGTTAAGTTTAAGACCCGATGTCATTCCGAAAAGGGTTAGTGATTCTATTAGGTTATGGAAAGAATCGTAATTGTCATTTCTAAAGTAAGTTGCATCGTCAGCAAATAGGGACTGTTTAATTTCTTCGTCAGGTTCTATGGATATGCCATTTATATGTGTATTTGATTGGATGTGATGTGATAGATACTCGATGAATATAATAAATAGCGATGATGAAAGTGGACATCCTTGTCCAACCCCTTTCAATGTTAAAGCTGTTTGAGAAGAAGCCATTGTTTAATAATTATACTATCAATGTCGGTATAGAACAGTTTTACCACATTTAATGAGACTTTCACCAAAAGTTCATATTATCTAAGCAAGCGAACATAAACGAATGATCAAGTGAATCGAATGCCTTTTCAAAGTCTGCAAAGAATATTAGACCAGAGTCATTTGAATTGTTGAAATAGTAATGCATTCTTGTATAAGACGAACATTTTCACTAATGTAACGTCCTTTTATGAAACCGGATTGAGATCTTAAAATGACTGATGGTAATTTTTTTGAATTCTGTTTGCTATGCTTTTAGTTGCTATTTTATAATCGTTGTTCAGTAAACTAATGGGCGCCAGTTTGACAGGGATTCTAAGTTTTTTCCAGGTTTTGGAATGAGTGATATTATACTTCGTTTTTTTAGCGTAGTTAAGTGTTTGTTGTTAAATTATAGTAAGTTGAATTGATTAAATGTGTTTTAATATCATTCCAGAATATTTTATAAAATTTGATGTGAAGCCATTAATCCTGGACTTTTGTTATTTTGCATTTATTTTAGTGCTAATCCACATTCATATTCATTTAGTAATCCCGTCGCACAGTTGTTTTTTCCTCTTGATTTTAAGGCATGTTGCGTATTTTTTTAAAAAGAGTGTATTTTTTTTCACATGTTTTCGTTAATAGAGTGTTTCGAAAATAAACGTTCTTTCAAGTATTTGAGTTCTGTTTGTTATATCTTCGCTTTTCAAGTGTTTCGAGTGTTTTTTTTTATAGTTTCAGTTTTAAGTTTTTGTGTGTTTTCTTTTTGTTTAAATGATGTTTATCTAATTGCATGTAGTGATACGTGTATTTCCTTTAATTACTTCCCATAAGGTTTGGGTTCGCATCTTTATTAATTTGAACTGTATTTAATTTTCTTGTTTTTATTTGCGTTTGATATTGTGTATCTAATAAGATGCTGTTATTAATTTTAAAGTATCCTGGGCCTCTTTCAGGTTGTATTTTGTGAAGTTTAAGTTCAAACTAGAGAGTGGTCAGTCATAAATCCTGGTTTATGCTACATGTGTCAATATGTTGCAAAGTGACTCAGATATTAAAAAATTCTAATCTACAAAATATTGTTGGTTTTTGTGTTGAGTGCCAGGTGAATTTGCTTTGGTTGGGATATACTGTACGCCAGATGTCTATCATATTGTAGTTTTCAATATGTTATTTAAAATGTTTTTCTATTTTTAGGATGAGTATAAGGTTTCCCTTCTTTTTATCTAATAATGGTATAAATACATACAGATGCATTGTATATATAAATATACAAATATCCACCTACAACTTTGAAACTTCATATGTAGTTGCACCTTGATGAGTTCTACATGCTACACCCATTTTTGGGTCACTAGGTCAAAGGTCAAGGTCACGGTGACCTCTAATATAAAACTTTAACAAAAAACGTTAACATTGCCTCTAAAATCAAAGTGCTTCCACCTACAACTTTGAAACTTCATATCTAGATGCATGACTTCTGCACGCTACACCCATTTGGGTCACTAGGTCAAAGGTCAAGGTCACTGTGACCTCTAAAAAAAAATATAATAAATTCTCACAAGCTTTCGCAGCCGAGCGTGGCACCGGTTATGCGGTGCTCTTGTTATAATTATTATTAGCTCGGTTGTTTTCTGACAAAACCTGAGGTATTGTCATATGATAACCTGCTTGTCTGCCGTCCGCGTCATGCTAAAACCTTAACATTAGCTCTAAAATCAAAGTGCTTCTACCTACATCATTACGACTTCATTATGTAGCTGCACCACGATGAGTTCTACACGCCACACCCATTTTTGGGTCACTAGGTCAAAGGTCAAGATCACTATACCTCTAAAAAAAAATATTTTTTTTTTACTGCATCTGCAGCCGAGCGTTGGCACCTGCTATGCGGTGCTCTTGTTGAATGTCCATCAGTCCCTTCGTCAGTCCATCCGTCTGAAAACTTTAACATTGCCCATAACTTTTTCAATATTGAACATAGCAACTTGATAGTTGACATGCACGTGTGTCTTATTGAGCTGCACATTTTGAGAGGTGAAAAGATCAATGTCAAGGTCATCCTTCAAGGTCAAAGGTCAAATATATGGCTTTAAAGTGGCGCAGTAGGGGGCATTGTGTTTCTGACAAACACATCTTTTGTTATTGACTATTCTTCTTCTATGTTTTAAGTCATAAAAATATATCGAATAAAAAGCACATAAAAGTTTTGATAAAGGGGTCGATAGAATAATGGTGGTCAATAAACAAAGAAAACTACCATCTCTAATTAATGCCCCCTGGGGTGTTACATTTTTATGCCTCCTTTCGAAGAAAAGGGCGCATATAGTGATCTTTCCGTCCATCTGTCTGTCCGTCTGTCTGTCCGTCCGTCTGTCTGTCCGTCCGTCTGTCTGTCCGTCTGTCTGTCTGTCTGTCTTTCCGTCACACTTTGCGTTTAGGTTTCAAAAAATGCTCATAACTTCTATGTCCCTTGAGATATAACCTTCATATTTGGTATGCATGTGTATATGGACAAAGTGTTTCCATAAGCACATATTTTATTTTTCCCTGTGACCTTGACCTTGAACTTAGGGTCCGCGTTTCGGCTTCAAAATCTGCGTTTAGGTTTCGAAAAATGCTCATAACTTCTATGTCTCTTGAGATATAACCTTCATATTTGGTATGCATGTGTATATTGACAAGGCCTTTCCATACGCACACTTTTTTTTTACCCCTGTGACCTTGACTTTGAACTTAGGGTCCACAATTAGGTTTCAAGTTCTGCGTTTAGGTTTCGAAAAATGCTCATTACTTCTATGTCCCTTGAGATATAACCTTCATATTTGGTATGCATATGTATATGCACAAGGCCTTTCCATACACCCAAAAAATTTTACCCCTGTAACCTTGACCTTGAAGTTAGGGTCTGTGTTTAGGTTTCAAAATCTGCGTTTAGGTTTCAATAAAATGCTCATAACTTCTATGTCCCTTGAGATATAACCTTCATATTTGGTATACATGTGTATATGGACAAGGCCTTTCCATACGCACAAACATTTTTACCCCTGTGACCTGGACCTTGAACTTAGGGTCCGCGTTTAGGTTTCGAAATCTGCGTTACTGTTCGAAAAATGCTCATAACTTCTATGTCCCTTGAGATATAACCTTCATATATGGTATGCATGTGTATATGGACAAGACCTTTCCATACACTCAAAAATTTTGACCCCTGTGACCTTGACCTTTAACTTAGAGTCCGCGTTTAGGTTTCGAAATCTGCGTTAGGTTTCGAAAAAAGCTCATAACTTCTATCAAATGTTTATAGGGGGCATAAGTCATCCTATGGTGACAGCTCTTATTCTAAGAGTGTGTGTGTGTGTGTGTTTATTAAGGTAAAAAAAAATGTATTATTTTATATATAGCACTACACTGTAACTCCAATATAGCGCGGTCAATGGGGTCCAAGCCGCGAAACAGCGTTTATAACGGATCCGCGTTATAGGTTTTGAGCTCATTTACTGCAGGGCGCTATAAAAAAACAGGTATAGAATAGCCTATAATATAGGTCATGTATATTGCCATGCTGTGTTGACGCAAATGCATGCATATACACAGATTCGTATCCATAACAGTATACATACCGCTTTTCTTATGTGCACATTTATCCGATAATCCAATAAAATTGCAACATCACTTAAAAATAATAATCTTGAACATTAATGACGATATATGTTTAAGAAATTCGTAAACACAACCGTACGCATATATGCCATTTTCAGAAGTGTTAAGAGTACAGTGCATTATGGGGCAGAGCTTTCATTGGACTAGCGACTTTAAATTTAGATTGAATGCAATACGACTCATGTACAAAAAATTGTTTTATTGCGTCATACGCATGCAAAAAACGTGTTTCCCGGGGACTTTCTGATACCGCGCGAAAATGAAAGTGAAACTCTGTTAACAATTACCGGTACACTGCGTTCGCATGTAAATAAATCGTCTGCATTATTTAATTTCTTATACACGAACTGAAAGATTAAATGACATAATGCTAGAATGATAATGAAATGACAGAAACAGTTGTTTTATACAGTAGGCAGTATATTTCACAGCCGCTCATTTAATATAGTCAAACTGCAACCATATCAAAGTAAGAATGTTTCAATCATTTTGAATTACTTTAATTGTATAACTATCCCGCTTGCACTTAACTTATGGAAATTATCGCACTGAACCGCTCTGATGAGGAATACATGTAATAAACACTGACACGCGAGTTTTTTCACACCTTTATTGACATTACACAACAGATTAACACCAATTAGCTGTCGGTGTTGTTTAACCTCGAGGCGATTATAATCGGTTCAACGGACGGTTGAATAAAGCAATCAACATGTGATTGCCGCCATCTTTGAATTGTCTGAAAATACATGAAGTTGCATAATACGGATTTGAATCAGAAATCAAATGGAAGGTTGGAGAAAAAATGGGATCCAAGCACCCTCCGCGTTATATTGGATTCAGCGTTATAACGGAGCGCGTTATATTGGAGTTACAGTGTATTAGAAAATTTCAATAATTTGATTGTGTTGCTTGTTATTCAAACATTTCTGTAAAAGATTTCTCTAAAACATCTATATGCATTTCCCCATGTGCATTGAAGGCTATGATAAACTCATCCCACAAATGTAATGTTTTAATTTAAAACATGGCAGTAACTTGGAACATTTCTTATTTGTTGTTGACCTGTAAGTCCCTTTCAAATGCAACTAGTGCTGTTTTGAGGCATGTTACTGTGGCTCAATTGGTTTGGCTCAAGTACTACTTAAATGTTACCCAAGGTATTCTTTAAGTATACTGAAATGTACCCAGGACAATAAAATAAGACAATTGAGAGTTCAGGGGTTTTTTTTAGAGAAAGGGGAAGACGCTGGACGCTGGGTGAAAGGGGAAAAAAAGAGTGCGAAAGAGAGATATTAGGGGAAAAAATAAAAAACTGTTCATTTCAATGTCTTTAACTCATCAAAAGAGACTTGTCTCTGTCCTTTTTGTTCTTAAACACATTTAACAGGTATTAAAGTCAAAGTCCTTAATAAAGTTGCAGGTGTAGATCTAATAATGGGAAATGTTTTCAACTATATTTTTGTACTGGGGCCGGGGGACGATGTCAATTTGTGATTTCAATTTCATGATGAATGGGTTGACGATCTTGATTTGCTACAGTATTGAAAGGGAAAGGAGCGGCAGCTGCCGATTGTCTACTTTCACTTTCACAATGTTCGATGTTGATTACCCTCGGAATCCTGCTGGGTTATAACGGTTTTCGATGATTCTTTCTTAAAAAATGCCTCGATGCGTTCAGTATCTTCCAAGTTCGAATGTTTTATTTTGTTTGTGTAAGAACGCTAATTGTGAGACATTTTTTTCTGTTTTCACGTTTATACCTCGGCTTGCACATAGCCCGGATGAAAATTCGACTGGTTTCCGGTAATTAATTGACGAACACCCTTCTCGCGCAAGACCGGTATCCAGTAAAATAGTCACATGATTATTACGATTAGTTGCCCAGTTTACATGACGTTATTTAAGAGCTATATTTAGAATAACTGGGATTCCCAGATGTTGTGTGTTCGTCTGGAGAGAGAGAGCGCGAATTCGTTGTACATGGTGCAAATTGGATAATTGTCGAATGCCCCAAGGAAAAATAAACATTTCTTTGAGAGAAAATATTATATTTTGGTGAAAAATGATATTTTTGGTGGGGAAATTGTATTTTAAGGGGAAAAATTCTGGTAGGGGAAGACGCCGAATATCGGCGTCACTTTCTTAGTAAAAAAAACCCCTGGAGTTGAACAGTCAGGTTAGACTTTATATATTGGTACTTGCCATGTGCAGCAACCTTGCTTAACAAGGCAATACATACCAGACACTTTCACTGGGGTGAAGTAGGTACCTTCGTCCCTGGCTGGATATGATATCAGTTATCAATTATATGAGACGCGCTCTGAGAAAAGGGGGCTTAAGGCATGTGCGTAAGAGTTTCCGCTCTTATGATACTCGTTTGAAGAAAGAATCCATTTTAAGCGGAAAGTGTCATCCTTGATTAGCCTGTGCAGACTGCACAGACTAATCTGGGACGACATTTTTACGCACATGCATTAAGCCCCCTTTTGTCAGTTTAACCTGACTGTTCAACCCTCAATTGTCTCATTTTATTGTCCTGGGTAGATTTCAGTGTGAATGTATTGTCAGGTTTAGAAATGTGAAGTACATCTAACACAGCAGATGGAAGCTCAAACTCATACATGCCATAATTTTTAAGACCAATCCCGGGACATTGAGTTAAATTGTCCAGGACTTTTGCCGATTTTCAGGGACATGTATAAAATGTAGCGATATTTATAGACATATGCATTTTTGGTACGTTTTTTTGTTTCGCATCGTTAATTGCAAAAGTTCGAAAGCCTATCCAAAATACACTTGATCTATTAACGTCAAATTAAACATTACTACTTCCGTTACTAGATACAAGCCACGTGTTTTTAACCAGGTTTCCGAAGGAAAAAACTGGTTATTAGATAGGCGAATGCGGGCTGGCTGGCTGGCGGGCTGGCGGGCGGGCGGAACAAGCTTGTCCGGGCCATAACTATGTCGTTCATTGTCAGATTTTAGAATCATTTGGCACATTTGTTCACCATCATTGGACGGTGTGTCGCGCGAAATAATTACGTCGATATCTCCAAGGTCAAGGTCACACTTTGAGTTCAAAGGTCAAAAATGGCCATAAATGAGCTTGTCCTGGCCATAACTATGTCATTCATTGTGAGATTTTAAAATCATTTGGCACATTTGTTCACCATCATGGGACGGTGTGTCGCACGAAAGAATCACGTCAATATCTCCAATGTCAAGGACGCCACGACTAAAAATAGATTTTTTTAAAAAACAAACTTACAAAGGGGGTTAATTTTGTTTGTTCATTTCAAAAGTTCTGTTTGACTTTTCTCCCTTTATCAGATTTTTTTTTCACAATGAAAACCTGGTTTTGTGACAATTTTGTCCCTTGTCAGTGTAAGCATTCTAAACATAGATGGTGACTTCACTGCGTTATTGTTATTCAGACCAGTGTGTAACGCGTAGTTTTTTACTCAACTTCTTTGTCGGTTAAACGTGCAAACATAAACGGCTTTTAATTTTTTACTCAGCGATGTTGGACTTCAGATGTGTGAACAAGTATCCTTTGTCCTTACGCAGCGGAAAATAATGACGTAGTAGATTAAAGTCAATTAACAACCACATTAACAATGCCGCCTTTTCGCTTTGACCGTGAACGTGAGACAATCGATATGATAACAGGACCCCTGTTAATTGATCGATTTTGACACGTAGCGAAGTCTGCCTATTCGGGTAGGCATTGTCATGGAGACGCTGCAGATATACACAGATTCGAGGTGCAGTTAAGCCTAATATAAGGTACATGTATATATGGATTTTGTTAATTCCGGGACATTTGACAGATTTCCGGGACAGCAGGACAAGTTCTTTGTGTCCATGACTGTCCCGGACAATCCGGGACGTATGGCATGTATGTCAAACTTGTAAAAGGTGTTCAGGTCTGAACAGCATATCTGGCATTTACTTTAACAAGTATGAAACTGCATGAACTATTTTTACCAAATAAATGGCAGGAGTGTTCCTTGAAATGATATATATGAACCAATTAAAAAAACATTTTAACATCATTACAATTATGGTTTCCATGGCAACCTTTTTTTCCTATAACCATGGCCTTGATTTCAAAATAATTGCTCTCAAGTGTTCATAAGGAGACTGTCTTCCAAATGTATTCAAATAATTTTTATTCATTAAATAACATGGACTGCATAAAACGAGACCTTTTTAGTTCACCTGTCACGAAATGACATGGTGAGCTTATGTGACCGTGCGATGTTCTGCATGCGTATGTGGGTGTGTGTGTCCGTCAACAATTTGTTTGTGTAGACAATAGAGGTCGCAGTTTTCATCCAATCTTTATGAAATTTAGTCAGAATGTTTATCTTGATAAAATCTGGGTTGGGATTGTATTTGGGTCATCTTGGGTCAAAAACTAGGTCACTAGGTCAAACAATAGAAAAACCTTGTGTAGGCAATAGAGGTCACAGTTTTCATCCAATCTTTATAAAATTTGATCAGAATGTTTATCTTGATGAAATCTGTGTTTGGATTGTATTTGGGTCACCTGGGGTCAAAAACTAGGTCAATAGGTCAAATATTAGAAAAACCTTGTGTATACAATAGAGGTCACAGTTTTCATCCAATCTTTATGAAATTTGGTCAGAATGTTTATCTTCATGAAATCTGGGTTGGGATTGTATTTGGTTAGTCAGGTGAGCGATCAGGGCCATCATGGCCCTCTTGTTTCTCTGTATAGCTGTATTTAAAATGTTAAGAACTTTCTCCATGCAGAAAGATTTTTTGTTTCTGTTCATAGAACAAACAGTTTGCACATGAAATGTCCAAGATGTAACTTAAAAGTGATTATTTTCAATTTTTAATTTGCCATACTGCAGCTGGATAGAAAAAGTATGTATGTATGTATGATATCCTATCCTTATTATCATGAAATCAATTAGGTTACTAAATGTTTCAAGAAACACAGGTTTTCATAAATGTTTTTGTTCCAATCACGCTCCTGTGGAAATTTTTCTGTGTAGAAACTTTATTTAAAGAACATAAAGTATAACTTCTTAAACTTAATCATTGAAAACTAGAAAACCTACTTTTATAGCTAGAAAAAAAATCAGAGAGTGTGAGTGAAATCCTGCCTAAACTGGATTTTTCCTAGGAAGAGACTTCCTTTAAACGAAAAATATCGTAGAAGCAGAAAATTGTATGCCACTTTACGCACATTATTAAACCCCCTTTTCACAGAGCGCATCCAAAATATTATATATATTCAATTAATATTTTTAGAGTTTAATTTTATCCAAGTGTATCACACTTGTGAATAACAGATAAAGAAATGTCATGCTGAATCCACAAGTCTATGTGACAATCATTTCAATTGCTTCCAAATTGCGCGCACACACATACACACTTTTTTCAACATATAAAAACTCTCAATATTGATATCCAGAAACCAGAGTGGAGTGTATGTCAACTAACTTGGGGGAACCCAAACAGTGAGAGACACTGAAAAAGAAGGAAAGAGAGAGAGAGCAGAGAGAGAGAGAGCGTTAGAATTAAGGTATTGGCTTGTCCGACTAGTCTGTCTTAGTGTGCTAGTTTGCATCAGTGAGGGACTTTTTAGTTATTGGTGTTGCTGTGAATGTAGGAGTAATTTCTGGTTGGTTGGAATACATGAAGCTGTGCATTTGCCGAGCAGAGCAGAGCACATGGGATCAATATTTTGAGGCCAGCAGGCTGTTATAGACTCAGCTTGTGTTTGTAGTGGTTGTGTGATTTCATATGCAATGTCACTAATCGGACTTCGAAAGAGTGCCATATGAGACGGGATAAAAGTGTTGTTATGTAGGCTGCAGTGCTTATTCCAAGTGGTAATGGAATAGTTGCATAGAGACAGCAACTTTGCACTGGTCATCGGCATAAGTGAATTTTGATATGTGCCAAATGGATTATCTGGTGAACTAGTGGCTTACACTTCAGACATCATCAGCGAATCTGAAGATCTGAGATTTCGATTATTATTGCGATTTAATGCAGATTGAATGCTTCTTTGGTTTATTTGGCATTTACTTGTCTGAGATATTGCCATAGGTATTTCTTGTATTTCTTGCTTGGTGGTAAAAAGCTGTGCAGTATTTATTTGAATGAGTTCCTACCACAGGCTGGGATTTCCCAATATAAAAACTGTAGGAATGTAACAATGACATTATGATACAACATGTTCTTTCATGAAATATGAGTACAACAGATGGTCAAATTGATAGGATATATAATTTAAGCTAAGTGAATGGTAAAAGTATATTTAATACAAAAATAGCATTTCTATTTTGTTTCATATACCTACGTTTGTATGAAAGTATAAGGAGTATGCCTATGATGTTTTTAAAAATATTTTGTAACTTTAAATCTAATGCACTTCAATAGTGGTAAGTAGCCTATGACATTTGGTGGTATGTTGCTTGAAGCCAGATATTTCCCATTCAATAATAGATTCACTAATATGCAAATGTTTTATGTAGAATGCCATGTTTCTGAGAGGATTATTCGTGTAAAAACAATCCATGCTGAGAAAGTGTATGATGTAAACAGAACGTAAATTCTAGTTCAACGCAGTTAAGAATTTATTTCCATTTAAGGACATGATCCAATATCCAATCCAATAAACAAACACTGTTCTATGGGTTTTGTAAGGCAGTAGGAATGCAACTCAATTAATTACAGGAAAAAGAATTATGTTCATCATATTTCATAATTCTATTTGCGATCTCAATAGATTTTCGTTCATCAAACATTTCACAAAAGTCATTTTTTTTCGCTAATGCATAATATTTATAAGTACAGAAAATAGAATGTTTTTGAAACCTGAAAAACCAGTGATTCTGTCTTGATTACATCAAAAGATTATTAACCCATTTATACCTAGCGTCTAGAAAAAAGGCCTTGGCAAACAGCGTAGACCCTGATGAGACACCTGTGATGCGGCGTCTTATCAGGGTCTGTGCTGTTTGCTTAAAGGAATTTCGGTAGGAAATATAGAAATAAATATACTGGACATCTCTAATTAGTGATGCTGTTTTCGGAGAGAACCCGAGCTATTGTCATAGCCAGCTTGTCGTCCGGCGACGTGCTAAAACCTTAACATTGGCCATAACTTTTTAAATATTGAATATAGCACCTTGATATTTGGCATGAATGTGTATCTCATGGAGCTGCACATTTTGAGTGGAAAAATTTCAAGGTGAACATCATCCTTCTAGGTCTAGGGTCGAAAAAACAAAGTCAAGGGAAGTAATAAGCTTTAAATGGACATAGTTATTGGACCTGCCTACGTATATATTTTTGTTAAATAAATCAAAGCGGTGCAGTAGGCGGCATTGTTTTTCTGACAAACACTTTGTGGTAAACGGTCAAGGTCATCCTTTACGGTCTATGGTAAAAAATACAGATTTAAGGGAAGTAATAAGCTTTAAAAAGGGAGAAAATTATTCAATATTGAACATAGCCACTTTATATATTTGGCATGCATGTGTATCTCATGGAGCTGCACATTTTGAGTGGTGAATCTTCAGTCAAGGTAGTGGCTTTTAATTATTTGCTACTAAAAATAGAGATTTGTTACAGACAATTATTTTCAAGGGAAGTAATTTATATAATTATAAATCTCATATTATATATTTCCTCACCAAGAATTGAAGTTCTTTTCACAGTTACTGTACAGATTTATTATTTTGATTATTTATAACCCAAATGATTGATTTGTCAAAGTTTATTTTTAATGATATAATTATAAAAACCTGTGGACTTATGTCCATAGATACATGATCAACTCTGGCTATAATCTCTTTTAAACCACAGGCTTTGGTTGTCAGTGATGTCTGACATGGTCATAATTGACTGTGAGGCCCTCCCCACCCCCCGGTTGGATTGGACAAATTCAAGGGAAGTAATAACCTTTAAAGGGAGATGATTTCTATACCTGCCAAATGATAAATAGAAATGTTATTTCAATGCGGCGCAGTAAGGGGCATTGTGTTTCTGAAAAACACATCTCTTGTTGGGTCACCAGGTCAAAGGTCAAGGTCACTGTGACCTCTTAAAAAAAATTCTGACAAGCTTTCGCAGCCGAGCCTGGCAACAGTTATGCGGTGCTCTTGTTTTGGAAATATATTTATCCAATTTAGAGGGATGGGAGAGTCCAATAGGCATAAATGGGTTAATATAGTTTGATTCCGAAGATATGAAATTGCATCCCAGTGAACTGAAAATTTAATCCCAGTGAACTGAAAATTGATTGAATCCCAGTGAATTGAAAATTGCATCCCAGTGAATTTAAAACTGAATTCCAGTGAACTTAAATGTGAATCCCAGTGAACTTAAAACTGAATCCCAGAGAGGTGAAGATTGTTTCCAAGTATCCCAGTCAACTCATATTGGATCCCACTACCCCAGTGATTTTTATTTTGATCCAATATCCCAGTGAACTTTATTGGGATCTAGTATCCCAGTGTACTTAAATAGGATCCTATATCCCAGTGGTTTGGATGTGGTGTTGCAAGGATTACCCTTAATTGCAGCTGACAGGCCATAATGGCCAGGCCTGGTTACCACTGTGGTATTTGTGCATTCCCTCTAGGCAGTTGATAAGCTATTTGGCCATCACCAGTGTCTGCTATGGATTAAGTTTCTTGGTTATGTGGTTTCATTCTAAGGTATGTATGTTTCATTAATAATTTGTGTATACAGTTGGCTTATTTTGTTTGAAAATGTCCCTATGTAGAAATATTTACACAAGTATTATAGTATCAAATTGAGCTTATTTTGTTTGAAAACTTCCCCAAAATAGAAATATTTACTAAATTATAATAGTATCAAAATTGGGCTTATTTTGGTTGAAAACTCCCCAAAAATAGAAATATTCACAAAATTATAATAGTATCAAAATCATTCCTGTTTGAATTAAAGAAATTATAATGCAACTTTAACTAGTTTTTCAACATCAGTATCAACAACTATTATATCCTTTGTGATGTGGCATTGGGCCATCAGTATTTGGAAAATCTTTATAAATAATCATCTAGATCATACCAAGGTGTACAATTAACTCTTTACCACTTGGATACTTATTTAAGGTAGATAATATGTTTTCTTAAATCGGGCTGTATTATTCAGAAATTGTATTATGACTTATGATTATTAGAATAAAGTAGAATTACTAGCAGGCTTTTGTGGTTTTAGGCTCTTTGCACATTTTAACTTTGCTTCTAAGTGGGAAAGTTTTAAATAGACATTAAAATGACCAAACTAATTCTGTCCTGAAAGACAGAAATCACAAAATCTATCACCAATCTAAACTAAATAATTTGGATGCTTAATGATATACCAATACCTGTTGCTAAATTACCAATAAAACTTGTAAAAAAGCTCCAAAAGCATAACATAAATGACAGTTTGAATTGTGATTAAAAACTATTTTGCTATTTTTTTTTCCTCAAAATAATTGCTTTTTATGGATTAAGAACTAATAATACAAAAAATATTTTCTCATGAAAGCACAACATTCTGCACTAAAAACCAAGAGAATTAAAGCCAAAGTATTTTTGTTTTAAGTTTTAGTATTCTTTTCAGAAGAAATTTGGTTAAAGCTTTCAGCTCTAACAAAAAACTGTTCTGGTTATTTTAAGCAGACACTTGATTGCCTTCAGCTTCATATTTTATCTGTGATTTGGGAAAATGGGGCTTTATACACATGCATAAAGTGTCATCCCAGTCTGTGCAGTCTGCACAGGCTAATCAGGGACAACACTTTCCACATAGACTGGATTATGGTTTTTAACATACTGCCTTTAAATAAAAAATTCATTAAAGCGGAAAGTGTCGACCCTGATTTAGCCTCTGTAGATTGCACAGACAAACATGCATTTAGCCCAGTTTTTTTGGGGGAGCATATTGTCGCTACTTCGTCTGTCTGTCCGTCCGTCTGTCTGACCGGAATTCAATGAAACTTTATGGGAAGCTTCACTACCAAGAGGAGGTGTGCATATTATCAGGGGGTTCTGGTCGGATGATTTTTCACAGAGTTATGGCCCTTTGAAATTTTCCATTAACTGTACATATAGTGCAATTTTTGTCCGGGCTATTTCTCAGCCACTAATGACCGGAATTCAATGAAACTTTATGGGAAGCTTCACTACCAAGAGGAGATGTGCATATTATCAGCGGGTTCTGGTCGGATGATTTTTCACAGAGTTATGGCCCTTTGAAATTTTCCCATAACTGTACATATAGTGCAATTCTTGTCCGGGTTATATTGCTCAGCAACTTATGACCGGAATTCAATGAAACTTTATGGGAAGCTTCACTACCAAGAGGAGATGTGCATATTATCAGCGGGTTTTGGTGGGATGATTTTTCTCAGAGTTATGGCCCTTTGAAATTTTATATAACAAAAATCATTGTCCCCCCAACTACTGTGCCCTCAAAACGTTTCCTTTTATCTGAATATATAGTGCAATATTGTGACAAAAAAAAAACTTTGGGGAGCATCACCTGTCTCTGATGGTTTCTTGTTGTAGAGCAAGAATCATTTTGTCTAAGCTTCCAGTACCCTAGCTTTACGACAGACTGTTCTGGTTATTTTGAGCAGACAATTGATTAATTGCCTTCAGCTTCATATTTCTTTTCCTGAATTGAGGTATTTTTCAAACAGATCACATTAGTAGTTTTATGTGTTATTGGCTTGCGGCTATAGATTGAAATAACATAATCGAGAAATTGCATGACACAGTGGGAACATATGGAGAACTTTTGTCTTGCATTATACAATCCTTGTACATTTACGGATATAAAATCCTTGTCAGTTTACGGTTGCAGTCTTATATGTAATTATTGTTTTATTGATTTTATTCCAAAGCTGTTAATTATTAAAGAAAACTGCCATTATTGCTTTTTGATTTATACATAAAATAATAATCATAATTTGTTTTAATTGTAAATAATCTTTGACTGATTTGCAATGCACTCCACAAAGAGTGGTAACCATTAGTGTTCAGAGCCATAAAGAAAATGAGTAACGCTTTACCCCTTATAAATGTACTTTGCTGCTTATAAGTGTTATAAGTGCTTTAGAAGATCTAATGAAATTAAAAATCTTCTTTACAGGAATTAAGTTTTAAAGGCTTCATTTCCAAACTTAAGATACTATTGAGCAAGAAACAGCATAAAACCTGAAAAGACTGAGAGTTACTCGCAGGCTTTTCTGGTTTAATGCTGTTTGCAAAAACCATTTTCACTTCGCTTATTATGAGGGAAAGTGTTAAGCACATAAACGATCTCATAGTATTGTAATGCGACAGTAAGAAAATGTTATACAGTTGGTTAGTAACCCTTATATAAATTGAGATTAAAGTTCTTAAAACACACTGCAGCACCACTTTACATTAAAATTCAAGCTTGAAAAATGAGCCAAGCTCTGGAGAAACATGTCTAAATTCATATCAGTAGAGTGTCACCCCAGATTAGCCTGCATCGGCTAATCAGGAACGACACTTTCAGTCTGCAAAATTAACGCATCGCCTTATCGCCAATGCGATGAAATCTTGGCCCTGGCCTTAGAAAAATTATAGATCGCCTTAATTGTGATGAAAAAAAATCCAAGAAAATAAACCAATAAATGATCAATTTACGCATTTCGGGTGTTAATTCTTACAGTGACACCGCTTAGTTATTTCCCTTACTTTTCTATCATTATTGATCTCCCTTATATAATGTTATAAAGAGTGTAAAGTCAGGATCGCGTACTCAAAATGTTGTAATACTTTTGGTAAACTGAACTTGCATTCTACGCGGATAAATGAAATGAGAGTGCGAAGGTTTTTATAAATTAAGTAAAACGGTTGAATGTGTGTTATTCGTAGCTTTGAAAGTATGAAATAACCGTAACAGTGTTGATTGTTCATACGATTAAGATCGATCCTGTTGCTGGGCAGACAGTGTTTTTTTTCGTTCAAGTTTGGGTCTGGTAGGGGGGGGACCCAGTACCAATTGAAAAAAGAATATATTTTTTCCAAATGGGACCTAAGAATTCCCAATTGAGGTTTCCAAAGAAGAATGTATTTTTAATAAGTCTGGACATGTCAAATTATCTCCAAATCCAGCTCTATAAGTTGAATCTTAGTAAATATAATATTGAAATCACTTTTATTATCAATTTTAAAGTATTTGTAAGCATTTTAAAAATTAAAAACATTAATTTCTCAATTTTGGTCAAAAGGATGCGATATTTTCCAATCCAAAAAGACCCAGCTCCCATTTCCAAAATGGTGAAAAAAACAACATGGGCAGGGTCTGTTAGTCAGATTTTGTTGCCATAATAAATATTTATTAAATGTAAGGGGCCTATTGGTGTCAATCCACACTATCAGTAACATCCAAATATGGGAGGGTAGGCAGATTTGAATAAAAGCCAGGAATAGAGAGAATCTAGGGGAGAATGGAGTTGAGCATAGACATATAAATACATAAAGTTTCAGTGAGTACTTCATTAGTTTAATTGGTTTGTGTATATTTATTGTCTTAGTGTGTAAATACAATGTATAGTGTATACAGTCTTGTGACTGCTGTTATGAACTTTCTCCCTGAAAATAGTTACATTAGGTCAATTAGGAAGACATAATAATGTTACCTAGTGAATAGTAAACTAATCTCAATTACTGAATTGACCTTTTATTTTATGTGAAAGATGAGTCTTTCATGATTCCTGTCGCATTATTATAGCATGCACATATTTGATGGCATTTGATGATAACATCGATCATTGATAATTACGTTGTGTTATGCTCACATCACCTCATGTTTTCCATGCATTATTCTGATTAATAATGTCTGTCTGTTGTTGGAAAATTATCTTGTATCATTTACCACTAGCATGACTCTGTAAATATGCATAGCTGCCATAAATTCAGCAGATAGAATAGCTTTGTTTCTTGTTTTGTTTGCAATGCTGCCAGAACAAAAACAAACACTAATGGGCAAAGGCAAAGATCATACTTGCTTGTTCTGACTGTAGGATGGAGAAAGCTCTGAGATTGCTTGAACTTGAATCTAGGATGCTGTAAAATCATTTATATTTGTTGTTGAAGTTTTGTGGTTTTTCAAAAGATGTCTTTGTTTGGTGGACACATAATTATATTTGTGGGTTTCTGATTTTAGATGAAATATATCTAATTTTAACCAGTTATTTTCCAATGTGATTCTTTTAATTTGTGGAGCAGTCAACCCACTAAATAAATGCAAAATTAACCCTTTCCCACTAAGAAGCAAGTGAAGATGGCTATGTGCAAACAGCATAAAACCAGAACAGCCTGCAAGTAACTCTCAGTCTGTTCAGGTTTTATGCTGTTTACTGCTCATCAGTATCTAAGGGTTGGAAATGAAGTCTTTAAAACTTGAATCTAGTTAGAAAGGTCTTAAATTAAATACAACTTTTTAAGGGAATACAAATGCTTTTAAATAGGTATCTTAGTGGTAAAGGGTTACCAACAATAATAATGAAATAATAGTATTTGGCAGAAGATCACCAGCTGTGTTAGCCCAGACAGTGTTGGGACAGTAATTGACAAAAGAGTGCCACAGGAGGATACACCAGTTGTGTCATTATTTGTTTATAATTTGGTTTACTGCAGCAGCTAGATGTTCATAGGGATGCTTATTATTATGTCTATTTCTTTGTCTGCCTAGTGAAAACAGCAGCTGCAGAAAACAGAACAAGTTAAAATCAGGCGAAACTTGTCCTTGTTTCATGAGTCTGTAGCCACAAATGGCCCCAACAAAAGGTTGTTAGACATCAGTATATGCTGTAAGACATCAGCATAGGTTGTTAGACATTTGCATATGTTGTGAGACATCAACATAGGTTGTTGAACATTTGCAAATGGTTGTTAGACATTTGCAAAAGGTTGTTAGACATCGACGAAAGGTTGTATGAAATTATGAAAAGATTGTTAGACATTGACAAAAGATTGTTAGAAATTGACAAAAGATTGTTAGACATTGACAAAAGATTGATAGAAATTGACAAAAGATTGTTAGGCATTGACAAAAGATTGTTAGACATTGACAAAAGATTGTTAGACATTGACAAAAGATTGTTAGAAATCGACAAAGATTGTTAGACATTGACAAAAGATTGTTAGAAATTGACAAAAGATTGTTAGACATTGCCAAAAGATTGTTAGACATTGACAAAAGATTGTTAGACATTGACAAAAGATTGTTAGACATTGACAAAAGATTGTTAGACATCTGCAATTTAGTTTGTTAGACATTGGCGACAGGTTGTTAGAAATTATCAAAATGTTGTTAGACATTTGCAAAGCCACAAGGTTGTAAGACATTTGCAAATGTTTTTTAAACATTGGCGAAAGGTTGTCAGAAATTATCAAAAGGTTGTTAGACTTTGACAAAAGGTTGTTAGACTTTGACAAAAGGTTGTTAGACTTTGGCAAAAGGTTAATAGAGATAGCTCATTGGACATTTTTTGGGGTCTGTTAGCTTGTTAAATAAAATGGTGTGATACACCAAATAGTGCATGAATTCCAGAATCCTTACAACAGAATTATGCAATCTTTTTAGCTCACCTGATTGCTCAGGTGAGCTTTTGTGACCGGTCTTTGTCCGTCGTACGTCCATCCGTCCATCCGTCCGTCTGTCCGTTAACATTTGTTAGTAAACACTCTAGAGGCCACATTTATTGTCTGATCATAATGAAACTTGGTCAGAAGCTTGTCTATAGAGAAACCTTGTAAACACTCTGGAAGTCACAATTTTTGCCCAATCATCATGAAAGTTGGTCAAAACATTGGTTTTATTGATATCTCGGACGAGTTTGAAAATGGTCCAGATCGGTGAAAAAACATGGCCGCCAGTGGGCGGGGCATTTTTCTCTATATGTATATAGTGAAAACATGTGAACACTCTAGAAGTCACATTTTTTGCCCAATTTTCATGAAATTTGGTCAGAACATTTGTTTCCTTAATTCGGGGGGGGGGGGGGGACAGTTTTCTAATATTTATATGGTAAAATAAGGCTCGTGAACACTCTAGAAGTCACAATTTTTGCCCAATCATCATGAAACTTGGTGAATAGATTTGTTTTTATAGATATCGCAGATGAGTTTGCAAATGGTCCCGATGGGTCAATAAACATGGCTGCCAGGGGGGGTGGGGCAGTTTTCCTTATGTGACTATATAGAGAGAAACCTTGTGATCGAACACTATAGAAGTCACATTTTTTGCCTAATCATCGTGAAACTTAGTCAATACATTGGTTTTATTGATTTCTTGGACAAGTTGGAAAATGGCTCAGATCGGTGAAACACACTTTTTAGCTCACCCGATTGCTCAGGTGAGGTTTTAGAATTGGTCTTTGTCGGCTGTCGGTCTGTCCACATTTGGTTTGTAAACACTCTAGCATTCACATTTCTCAAGCATTCTTTATCAAAGTTGCTGAAAGATCTCAGTCAAGTTTGATGATGAGCAAAATCACATAATTAATGCCATAATTATTGCCCTTAGATTGTCCAAATTTTCATTATGTTATACAAAATCCTTGCAAGCAAAGTTTTATGTTTGGGGGGTCAACTCAAAATATAGGTCACCATTTCAAATCTTACAAAAACAAAAACACACCCAACGCCAGAGTTTTGGTTCAATTATGATGAAACTTTACCAGGATGTTTGTCTGGTCAATATCTAGGTCATGTTTGACATTAGGTAAAGATTGAATGAACCGACTCCTCTCAGGTGAGCGAACTCGGGCCATCTTGGCCCTCTTGTTTTTGTATTATGACAAGTAAAGTTTTTTTAAATGATCGATGATGGAACCACCATTTGAAAATAAATTTGGCAAGATTCAACAAAGCAGCATAAATAAATTCTGAATTGTTTTGCTTACTGTAACTTAATTACATAAAACTGTCCCTCATATGTCAAAGGTTTCAGATGCATCTTTTTGTGAGTTGACCAACTGACAATTCAATATATACAACTTGGTTGCCCTTAGCAACAGTTCCATTTAATTTAGAGAGCTCTTAACGGAACCTATTTGAGAGTGCGAATGACAAGATAATTAGAAAAAAACTAGGGAGATTAGGCCATAATGGCCGAAACCAGAAAGCACTTGAAAGTTTTATCCTAGAAAAATAATTATTGGATCAGTAAAGGGGTGAGGGTTTAATGATAAAAAATATTATGCACAGAGAAATATAACTAATATGTAATATCACAATGAATTTTTATTTAAGAAATGATATATTATGTTAAAAAACGTTGGTTTTTCCAAATTATATGGGCTGCATTACTCATGGATTTATATTGCAGTTACTATTTCAATCAAAACTACTGTTTGGCTACATAATTATATAAAAAATGTGGTAAATGTCTTTAATGTTTTTCTGGGCCAGATGGTATGGATGACCAATTCAGTTGTGACCCATTTTTTATGCCCCCCGTAGGGTGGCATTTAGCAGTTGAACTGTCCGTCAGTCAGTCAGTCAGTCTGTCTGTTCGTCCGTCCGTCCAAAAAAAACCTTAAACATTGGCGGTCACTTTTTAAATATTGAAGATAGCAACTTGATATTTGGCATGCATGTGTATGTCATGGAGCTGCACATTTTGAGTGGTAATATTTCAAGGTTTACATCATCCTCCAAAGTCTAGGGTCGAAAAAACAAATCCAAGGGAAGTAATAAGCTTTAAATGGACATAATTATCTGACCTGCCAAATTATATATTTTTATGTCCCCGGTAGGGTGGCATATAGCAGTTAAACTGTCCGTCAGTCAGTCAGTCTGTCCGTCAGTCCAAAAACTTTAATGGCCATAACTTTTTAAATATTAAACATAGCAACTCGATATTTGGCATGCATGTGCATCTCATAGAGCTGCACATTTTGAGTGGTGTAAGGTGAAGGTCAAGTTCATCCTTCAAGGTCAAGGTCAAAAGTTAAATTTTGCAATATTGAAGATAGCAACTCGATATTTGGCATTCATGCATATCTCATGGAGCTGTACATTTTGAGTGGTGAAAGGTCAAGGTCATCCTTAAAGGTCAAGGTCAAATTTTGCAATATTGAAGATAGCAACTCCATATTTGTCATGCAAGCGTATCTCATGTAGCTGCACATTTTGAGTGGTGAAAGGTCAAGTTCATCCTTCAATTTTGAAGGTCAAATATATGGCTTCAAAGCGGCGCAGTAGGGGGCATTGTGTTTCACGAACACAGCTCTTGTTCAATATTGAAGATAGCAACTTGATATTTTGCATGCATGTGTATCTCATGGAGCTGAACATTTTGAGTGGTGAAAGGTGAAGGTGAAGGTCATCCTTCAAGGTAAAATGGCAAACATATGGCGTCTGTCTGTCCGTCCGAAAACTTTAACATTGGCCATAACTTTTTCAATAATGAAGATAGCAACTCGATATTTGGCATTCATGCATATCTCATGGAGCTGCACATTTTGAGTGGTGAAAGGTCTAGGTCATCCTTCAAGGTGAAGGTCAAATTTTGCAATATTTAAGATAGCAACTCCATATTTGGCATGGATGCATATCTCATGGAGTTGCACATTTTGAGTGGTGAAAGGTCAATGTCATCCTTCAAGGTCAAAGGTCAAATATATGGCTTTAAAGCGGCGCAGTAGGGGGCAATGTGTTTCACTAACACAGCTCTTTTTAAATAAATCAAGAGGTGCAGTAGGCGGCATTGTGTTTCTGAATAACACATTGTGGTAAAAGGTCAAGGTCAATGTCATCCTTCAAGGTCTAAGGTAAAAAAAAACAAATCCAAGGGAAGTAATAAGCTGTAAAGGGAGATAATTATTCAATATTGAAGATAGCAACTTGATATTTGGTATGCATGTGTATCTCATGGAGCTGAACATTTTAAGTGGTGAAAGGTGAATGACATCTAAGTATCTTAGGTACTTTAAGGTTACCTGTGAATCTACAGTCACAGTAGTGGCTTATATGTATTTGCCAGCAGGACCTGTAAATAAACTCTGAAACACACACGTACTAATTTGTGAATGTTAGGGTTCATTACATAGCTGTGGACTTATGTTCATAGATACATGATGAACTCTGGCTATGATCTCTTTGATAAACCACAGGCCTTGGTTGTCAGTGATGTCTGACTTGGTCATTTTGACTGTCTACAGACCCCCCCCCCCCCCCTGCGGTTGGATTGGACAAAACCCAAGGGAAGTAATAAGTTTTAAAGGGAGATGATTTCTTTACCTGCCAAATGATAAATAGAAAATTTATTTCAAAGCGGCGCAATAGGAAGCATTGTGTTTCTGACGAACACATCTCTTGTTTTAAACTCTTTCCCACTCAGGAACAAAGTGAAATGGCTATGTGAAAGCAGCATAAAACCAGAACAGCCTGTGAGTAACTCGCAGGCTGTTCAGGTTTTATGCTGTTTGCTGCTCATCAGTATCATAAGGGTTGGAAATGAAGCCTTTAATCTTGTAAGAAAGGTCTTTTATTATTAAATTGAACTTTCCAAGGGACTAAAAATGCGTCAAAATTGGTATTTAAGTGGAAATGGGTTAAATATGTATCTAAGTGGTAAAGGGTTAAAACATATCCAATTGGTAAACTGTTAAATACATATCTAAGTGGTAAAGGGTTAAATGCATTTCTAAGTGGTAAAGGGTTAAATGCATATCTTAGTGGTAAAATGTTAATTATTTATCAAAGTGGTAAAGGGTTAAATACTTATCTAAGTGGTAAAGGGTTAAGTATGTATCTAAGTGGTTAAGGGTTAAATACATATCTAAGTGGTAAAGGGTTAAATACATATCTAAGTGGTAAAGGGTTAAGTATGTATCTAAGTGGTTAAGGGTTAAATACATATCTAAGTGGTAAAGGGTTAAGTATGTATCTAAGTGGTTAAGGGTTAAATACATATCTAAGTGGTAAAGGGTTAAATACATATCTTAGTAGTTAATGATTATTTTCCATTGTTTATAAAAAAATCCTGATTAAATGTTTATCTAATGTGAAAATCTTGTCCTTTGTCCTATAAGCAATGGTCTTGATGCTTGAAAATTGCTGTCACTGGCAGATTTGTGTCTTATTTTATTGTCTGCCTGGTATATTCATTTTCATTTTCCCATTGATTCAATTGTCTTTTGTGTGGTAATGGATTTATTGGAATTGGATTTCTTGTTATCATGTTAGAGAAAGTGAAAATTGCTGTCACTGGCAGATTTGTGTCTTACTAGTATTTTATTGTCTGCCTGGTATATAATTATTTTTATTTTCCCATTGATTCAATTGTCTTTTGTGTGGTAATGGATTTATTGGAATTGGATTTCTTGTTATCATGTTAGAGAGGGCTGAAAAGTTGTTTCAATCTCAGCAAATTGTTATGCTTGTGTGCACACATATTTTTATGTCCCCCTTCGGAGAAGAGGGGGTATATTGCTTTGCACATGTCGGTTGGTCGGTCGGTCTGTTGGTCTGTCGGTCCGTCCACCAGGTAGTTTCCGGATGATAACTCAAGAACGCTTGGGCCTTGGATCATGAAACTTCATAGGTACATTGATCATGACTCGCAGATGACCCCTATTGATTTTGAGGTCACTAGGTCAAAGGTCAAGGTCATGGTGACCCGAAATAGTAAAATGGTTTCCAGATGATAACTCAAGAACGCTTAGGCCTAGGAACATGAAACTTGATAGGTACATTCATCATGACTTGCAGATGACCCCTATTGATTTTCAGGTCACTAGGTCAAAGGTCTAGGTCATGGTGACCCGAAATAGTAAAATGGTTTCCGAATGATAACTCAAGAAGGCTTAGGCTAGGATCATGAAACTTGATAGGTAGATTGATCATGACTCGCAGATGACCCCTATTGATTTTCAGGTCACTAGGTTTCCGGATGATAACTCAAGAACACTTATGCCTAGGATCATGAAACTTCGTAGGTAGATTGATAATGGCTGACAGATGACCCCTATTGATTTTCAGGTCACTAGGTCAAAGGTCAAGGTCGCGGTGACCTGAAATAGTAAAATAGTTTCCGGATGATAACTCAAGAACGCTTATGCCTAGGATCATGAAACTTTATAGGTACATTGATCATGACTCGCAGATGACCCCTATAGATTTTCAGGTGACTAGTTCAAAGGTCAAGGTCACTGTGACCCGAAATAGTAAAATGGTTTCCGGATGATAACTCAAGAACGCTTATGCCTAGGATCATGAAACTTGATAGGTAGATTGATCATGACTCGCAGTTGACCCCTATTGATTTTCAGGTCACTGTATCAAAGGTCAAGGTCACGGTGACCTGAAATAGTAAAATGGTTTCCGGATGATAACTCAAGAACGCTAATGGCTACAATCATGAAACTTCATAGGTACATTGATCATGACTTGCAGATGACCCCTATTGATTTTGAGGCCACTAGGTCAAAATTCAATGTCATGGTGACCCGAAATAGTAAAATGGTTTTCGGATGATAACTCAAGAACGCTTATACCTAGGATCATGAAACTTCATAGGTACATTGATCATGACTCGCAGATGACCCCTATCGATTTTGAGGTCACTAGGTCAAAGGTCAAATTCACGGTGACCCGAAATAGTAAAATGGTTTCCGGATGATAAATGAAGAACGCTTATTCCTAGGATCATGAAACTTGATAGGTAGATTGATCATGACTTGCAGATGACCCCTATTGATTTTCAGGTCACTAGGTCAAAGGTCAAGGTCACGGTGACCCGAAATAGTAAAATAGTTTCCGGATGATAACTCAAGAACGCTTATGGCTAGGATCATGAAACTTCATAGGTACATTGATCATGACTGGCAGATGACCCCTATTGATTTTCAGGTCACTAGGTCAAAGGTCAAGGTCACAGTGACAAAAACATATTCACACAATGGCTGTCACTACAACGGAGAGCCCATATGGGGGGCATGCATGTTTTACAAACAGCCTTTGTTATTATGGGAAAACAGGGCATTATTCAAGTATTGTCCTAGATAAGCCAGACTGTGCAGTCTGCTCAGGGACAATACTTGATGCTTTTATGGTATTTTTGGTTTAAATTTACTCTTGTCTTAGGGAAAATCCATATAATTGGGACCGATTTGTCTCAGATGAGCCTGCTTGGACAGGCTGATCTGGGACAATACTTTACTTACATATGCTTTAAGTTCCATTTTCCCATAGCTAGGCTCATTTTCAGTCCTGGACTATGAATCATCTGCATAATCATAACACCATAGGATCATTTCAGTTGTGTTTTTTAGCTCGACTATTATATATGAAATATATATAGGGGAGCTACCTACTCACCCCGGCGTCGTCCTGAGCGTCTCGGAGCGTTGGAATTTTAAAGTTTGCATACCACCTCAAATATATGTCCCTGGGCATATTGCTTTTATATTTTGCATAATTCTTTACCAACATGACCCCAATCTATAAGAAAGAGCAGAAAACTGTATCAAGCATTTCGTAAGAACTATGGCACTTTTTTACTTAGAATATGCATATTATTGATAAATCTATGTTTAAGTGTGTGTACCACCTCAAATATTTTCTATGTCCCTTAACATATTGCTTTCATATTTGGAATACTTCTTTTCCGACATGACCCCAATCTATAAAGAAGAGCAGACCACTGTAACAAGCATTTTGTAAGAATTGTGGCCCTTTTTCCACTTAGAATATGCATATTATTGATAAAACTATGTTAAAGTGTGTGTACCACCTAAAATATTTTCTATATCCCTTGACATATTGCTTTCATATTGTGCATGCTTCTTTAACAACATGACCCAAATATATAAACACAAGCAGACAAATGTATCAAGCATTTTGTAAGAAATGTTCCCTTTTTATATTTAGAAAATTGAAAATTTGGTTAAGTTTTGTGTTTAGGTCCACTTTATTCCTAAAGTATCAAAGCTATATTGCTTTCATACTTGCAACAGTTACTAACTATAAAATGGGGACTGTGCAGGCAAAGTTATGTAACTCTGACAGGCATTTTGACAGAATTATGGCCCCTTATATATTTAGAAAATTAAAAATTTGGTTAAGTTTTGTGTTTTGGTCCACTTTACTCCTGAAGTATAATAGCTATTGCTTTCAGAATTGGAACACTTGCTAAATATCATAAGGTGACTGTACAGGAAAAATTGCATTACACGTATTGCCATTTTGACAGAATTATGGCCCTTTTTTTTACTTTTTATTTTAATTTCTAATGATTGGTTGCTGCTTTGGAAAGCACTTTGTTTATAATTATTTTAATTTCTAATGATCTGTTACATTTTAAGATTTAAAATTCCAGCACAATAACAATGATCCCAGGTTTATTTATACACTTCAACACCGTTATTTCGAAGTCGTCGGGACCGTTAAAAAAACTTCTGATTAACGATAATTCGAAATAAACATTTGACAGAAGACTTCTTTGATTCTGTAAAAATAAAACGCTGTGGAAGTCGCATGGTTCGGTAACACGCTTACTTTAAAGCGTAAACAAGTCATATAGCAATAGATTTCCACTTGTAACAAACGGAGGAATAAAAAGATTCTTTTTCTTGTTTTTATTTTTGTCTAATTACAAAACATATAAAATATAACGAATAGCACAAATTATCAGACATACAAACATATGAATACATTTTAGGAAATGAATTATCTTTTTTTAACTAATACGCGATGTCTCTCTGAACACCAGCTTTCGCACAGACGACAAAGGTGTAATTATCGGCTTTTGACGTGCCACGACAAGGTGTGAAAATACGCTCAGTATTTTGCAGTTTTGACTTCGGATTAACGATTGATAATAAGGTGCGAATTATAGTGTTTGGACCGACTGAATCACTTCGAAATAACGATTTCTTCGGTTTAACGAAGTTTGGATTAACAATGAAATTTTATATTAAACAAAGAAGAACCAAAATCGGGACCTGAAAAATACTTCGAAATAATGGGGACTTCGGATTATCGGTGTTCGAAATAACGGTGTTGAAGTGTATTTGCAATAAGGAATCAGTTATTGAAAATGTAGTTATTGGCCAATAGTTCAATACACCAAATACCTGAATAATGTATGAACATGAGTTGGCAAAGTTGATTGGGCAGCCTTATCAATGACCACTAATTGACTGATAACAGATTGCATTGGGAAAGATTGGTGCTGTTTTCCTTGGAATGCATGTATTTACCTTACATTCCTATAATGAATTTCAGTGATGTGATGGAATATTGAACTGTAGGTATCTCTTGGAAAATGGGGCTTAATGCATGTGAGTAGTGTTGTCTCAGAGTCGCCTGTGAAGTGCAAACAGGCTAATCGGAAACAAAAATGTTCGCCTAGACTAGCTAAATTTTTGTTATGCCTCCATTCGAAGAAGAGGGGGTATATTGCTTTGCTCATGTCGGTCAGTCGGTCGGTCGGTAGGTCGGTCGGTCCGTCCACCAGGTGGTTTTCGGATGATAACTCAAGAACGCTTGGGGCAAGGATCATGAAACTTCATAGGTACATTGATCATGACTCGCAGATGAACCCTATTGATTTTGAGGTCACTAGGTCAAAGGTCAAGGTCACGGTGACCCGAAATAGTAAAATGGTTTCCGGATGATAACTCAAGAACGCATACGCCTAGGATCATGAAACTTCATGGGTAGATTGATCATGACTCGCAGATGACCCCTATTGATTTTGAGGTCACTAGGTCAAAGGTCAAGGTCACGGTGACCCGGAATAGTAAAATGGTTTCCGGATGATAACTCAAGAACGCATACGCCTAGGATCATGAAACTTCATGGGTAGATTGATCATGACTCGCAGATGACCCCTATTGATTTTGAGGTCACTAGGTCAAAGGTCAAGGTCACGGTGACCCGAAATAGTAAAATGATTTTCGGATGATAACTCAAGAACGCATACGCCTAGGATCATGAAACTTCATGGGTAGATTGATCATGACTCGCAGATGAACCCTTTTGATTTTGAGGTCACTAGGTCAAAGGTCAAGGTCACGGTGACCCGAAATAGTAAAATTATTTTCGGATGATAATTCAAGAACGCATATGCCTAGGATAATGAAACTTTATAGGTAGATTGATCATGACTCGCAGATGACCCCTATTGATTTTTAGGTCACTAGGTCAAAGGTCAAGGTCACGGTGACCCGAAATAGTAAAATGATTTTCGGATGATAACTCAAGAACGCATATGCCTAGGATCATGAAACTTCATAGGTAGATTGATCATGACTCGCAGATGACCCCTATTGATTTTGAGGTCACAAGGTCAAAGGTCAAGGTCACGGTGACCCGAAATAGTAAAATGATTTTCGGATGATAACTCAAGAACGCTTTTGCCTAGGATCATGACACTTCATAGATACATTGATCGTGACTTGCAGATGACCCCTATTGATTTTCAGGTCACTAGGTCAAAGGTCAAGGTCACAGTGACAAAAGTCGTATTCACACAATGGCTGCCAGTACAACGGACAGCCCATATGGGGGGCATGCATGTTTTACAAACAGCCCTTGTTTAGAAGAGTCTTCCTGAAAAGAAAAAATTCCATAAAAACGGAAAGTGTCGTTTCTGAAAGTTGTTTATACACCTGCAGTAAGCCCTGTTTTCCCAGAGCATGGCTCATTTATTTTGTCAGGTTTTAACCCTTTCAGCGCTGGAACCGAATTTTAAAGTTCTTTGCAAACAGTTTGGATCTAGATGAGACGCCACAGAACATGGCGTCTCATCAGGATCCAAACTGTTTGCTATTCTGATAGTATTCTTTGAAAAAAATCTAAGAAAATGCATATTTTAGAAATTCAGCAGATGACATTTTAGCAGACTACAAATTTCCCAGCATGTAAAGGGTTAAGACTATTAATCTGTTTTTGTGTGTATTTTCATGAAATTGGATATTGGGCTGCATTATTTGTAAGCAAATGTAAGATAAGAAACAATTGCAAAACTTCACTGTATGAGTTATTTTATGAAGCCATGCCAAGACTGGTGTATAAAATTGCATGTAAAATGAAAGTAATAATTATTGCCTTCCAGCAATAAAGTGCTAATTAACATTTTATCATAGCAGAAATGCTGAAGTAAATTTAGCAGTTGAGGAACAACAGAACAGAACAACATTGTTTTTGGAAATTGACATAAAATTTAGTTATTAATATGCACTTCCCTTAGTGGTTACACGGATGTTTCTTTTGATAACCAAAATACCTGAATTAAAGGTGTTGCGTTTTGTTCTTTGATATGAGCTGTGCTCTGTGAAAAAAGAGCTTAATGCATGCATGTAAAGTGTAGTCCCAGACTAATAAGGGATGACACTTTCGGTCTGGATTTAAATGGGGAAAATGTGTCCGAAATTTTTTATCCGAAATCATGACAAATTATGTTAAAATATATACAATTGATTTTGCCATTCATGAAGGTGGTATAATAAATGTACAAGTTAAATTCCCTAAGGCATTTTTTTAAACGGTAAATACAAGTTTTCTCAATTGGTTTTATCATTTGCTATTTAATTGTTGTTTCCTGTGCTGTTTTATCTGACTTTTTTTCATCGTTGTCGATATTATTAATTTGTGTGATTTGATACCACGCATCTAAACTTTCGGTCGTGGTTATTCAACAACAAACAATAAAGTACACAAATTATTTCGATTCTAACACAATTTTTACTAAATCTTTATACAATGTATTTTATTTTTCTTGTGTACTATTTTATGTGAAGTTCTGCCCATAAAATAACTTTCGGCTGTTCTGTCGATCAGATCCGCGACTTTCATTCATTTATTGCCAGATTAATACGCTGGTGGAAAATGTATCGGCATATTTTGTTTAGTTACAGCGCGTGCTCTCAGTGTATAAGGTCCTCCCACAATTATTACAGAATATCCGTTTTTCTTCTTTGTTTATATGAAAGTTTACTGTTTCATGCATGAAATGCACAGTTTCCACTGTCAACGATTTTATCATTGACGAGTACACATTACGGACTGATCAATTAGTGTGCTAGGTATAAGCCATTGAAATTATCGATTGATATGGACATGGGTTATTCACGCATGACTAATACACAACCGCGCGAATCTTCGCTGCTTGGGGTCATACTCTGATACTAGTCAGCTGACATGCAATAAACTGGTCCTGACCGGTTTAGAGACTGCAGCGAATGGTATATCACACCTAATCGAGATAAGAATGTAAAAAGGGTGTGTTAGCATGTGCACCGTGTAATGGATTTCATGACATGCGAATTTTAGCAAACAGAATAGGACCGACTGTTTGGGATTTTCAATCGGTCTTTCATGACCCCAATCGGTCTATAGACTAAATCAAATTACAAGTATTCCCCATCAAAGGTTCAACTATCAGCAACAGAAACAATTCCCATCAAATAAGTACCACTGATATATGAATATACGCCTAGTAAAAATCGCACAAAAGCGCAGGAGAGGAAATTTGATATTTTAGCTTTGAAACATGACCATCGTTAATTTTGTGTGGAATCTCTGGTATGAGAGTTGCCCTTATTAACCAGGTTTTCTGAAGGAAAAAACTGGTTATTAGATTGAGAAATGCGGGCGGGCTGGCTGGCTGGCTGGCTGGCGGGCGGGCGGGCGGAACAAGCTTGTCCGGGCCATAACTTTGTCGTTCATTGTGAGATTTTAAAATCATTTGGCACATTTGTTAACCATCATTAGACGGTGTGTCGCGCGAAAAAATTACGTCAATATCTCCAAGGTCAAGGTCACACTTTGAGTTCAAAGGTAAAAAATAGCCATAAATGAGCTTGTCTGGGCTATAACTTTGTCATTCATTATGAGATTTTAAAATCATTTGGCACATTTGTTCACCATCATGGGACGGTGTGTCGCACGAAAGAATCACGTCAATATCTCCAATGTCAAGGTCGCCACGACTAAAAATATATTTATTTTAAAACAAACTTACAAAGGGGGTTAATTTTGTTTGTTCATTTCAAAAATTCAGTTTGAGTTGTCTCCCTTTATCAGATTTTTTTTCACAATGAAAACCTGGTTTTGTGACAATTTTGTCCCTTGTTTTACTCAGTGAAATTGAACAAGTCTCGTATACTGTTTAATTTTGATAAGATATCACCTTGAGCAGTAGCTTTGATGTAAAATGCAGCTAATTAGGTGTTTTTCTTGAGCGTGCGGGCTGTTTCAGTGTTTTTTCAGGGGTCTATTTACCCCACCCACTTTTTTAACAGTGAAAAATATTTCAATACTTTGAAATGAGTCTTCAATAATATGGTTTTGGGACAAATTTGGTTTCCGGATGATAACTCAAGAGCGCTTATGCCAAGGATCATGAAACTTAATAGGAACATTGATCATGACTCGCAGATGACCCCTATTGATTTTCAGGTCACTAGGTCAAGGTCATGATGACCTGAAATAGTAAAATGGTTTCCGTATGATAACTCAAGAACACTTATGCCTAGGATCATGAAACTTCATAGGTACATTGATATAGAGTTGCAGATGACCCCTATTGATTTTCAGGTCACTAGATCAAAGGTCAAGGTCATGGTGACCTGAAATAGTAAAATGGTTTATGGATATTAACTCAAGAACGCTTATGCCTAGGATCATGAAACTTCATAGGTACAACGATCATGACTTGCAGATGACCCCTATTGATTTTCAGGTCACTAGGTCAAAGGTCAAGGTCACGGTGACCTGAAATAGTAAAATGGTTTCTGGATGATAACTCAAGAACGCTTATGCCTAGGTTCATGAAACTTGATAGGTAGATTGATCATGACTCGCATATGACCCCTATTGATTATCAGGTCACTAGGTCAAAGGTCAAAGTTACAGTGCCAAAAAACGTATTCACACAATGGCTGTCAAGGTCACGGTGACTCAACTTCAAAAAATGGTTTCCGGATGATAACTCAAGAATGCTTTCGCCTATGATAATGAAACTTCATAGGTACATTGATCATGACTCGCAGATGAAATAATAATAAAACTTGACCAGGATGTTTGTCTGGATAATATCTAGGTCAAGTTTGACATTTGGTAAAGATTGAATGAACCGACTCCTCTCAGGTGAGCGAACTAGGGCCATCTTGGCCCTCTTGTTTTTATTTGTTAATTGTTAATTTGTTTTTATTCGTACAGTGTTAAAATAATTTCTGTTGCTGATAGTTGAACCCCTTTCTTTAATTTGATTAGGCTACTAGGACCGACCAAACCGAAAACAAATATGATCCCTGTGGGGAGCATATAGTTGCCAGTTTGGGGTGACCTTACTTCCGTCACACTTTTGTTACCGTTTCTCATAGCGCCTTCAATATTTTATCAATCTCTTACATATTTGGCTTGTAGGACCCTTTCATGGACCTCTATCTTTTGATGAGGTTTGAGGTCACTGGGGTCAAGGTCACTGAGGCAAATAATAGATTTTTGCGTCACTATTTTGTTACAGTTTCTCATAGCGCCTTCAATATTTTTCCGATCTCTTACACATTTTGCATGTAGGTACCTTTCATGGACCTCTACCTTTTGATGAGGTTTGAGGACACTGGGGTTAAGGTCAAGGTCACCGTGGCTAATAATAGATTTTTCTGTCACAATTTTGTAACAGTTAATCATAGCGCCTTCCATATTTTACCATTCTGGTATAGAGCTTCAGATAAGCATCGTTTTATCGTTAATACGATTTGTTTTTAAAGAAAAACGTAACGAAAATCAAATTCCATCGTATCAAAACGATTTGAGACAGACGGATCCGAATTATGACCGGCCGTTTGATCGTACAAAATTTCTGAGTTCTGCGCAGCGAAAGTTAAATGATGATGAGATTTCCGATACCGGATCTGTGAAATAGTTGATTGTAACTAATTCTATTTCCGTTTTCGCTCTTCTGTTTATAAAATTAAAACATGGCGGCTGCAAAGCGTGGACGAGTTCAAAAGAAACTTCATTCTGCGACAGCGCCAAGTATACTTGGTTTCATTTCGTGGCGAGAGCAAAGTCCAAAGTCTATTGTTGGCAGTCTATTATCTTATATAGTTTTAAAAGCGGTTTATGAAGTGGAATCGATGATCTTCAAACCCAAACATCGCGGTATCACGCGAAAACAGATCTCGGCATGGAATAATGACTCCCTGATTACACATTGAAGGCTCGGATGTCGATATTCATTTGAAATGTTTTTCTTGTATTAAACACAATGTGGTGTAATAGAGCTTTTAAATCCAGAAAGGGACCAGTATGCACACAGTAGCTCATGCAAAGGTCAATATAGTTAAATGTTTAGTTTGTATATTATATTTTTCATTGTAAGAAAAAAAAACTAATTGAAAATTATGAATTTTTGGAAAAAAACTTAATGCGAAAAAAACTTGTCTTGAAAACTAATTGACCCGATACCTTATCTGGAGCTCTGCTCTTACATATTTGGCATGTAGGTACATTGCATGGACCTCTACCTTTTGAAGAGGTTTGAGGTCACTGGAGGATAAGGTCAAGGTCACCGAGGCTTAAAATGGATTTTTCCATCACAATTTTGTTACAGTTTCTCATAGGGCCTTCAATATTTTACCGATCTCTTACATATTTGGCATGGAGGTACCTTGCATGGACCTCTATCTTTTGATTAGGTTTGAGGTCACTGGGGTCAAGGTAAAGGTCATCTAAGCTAATAATAGATTTTCTCAAGGTCACACTTTGGTTACAGTTTTTCATAGCGCCTTCAATATTTGATCGATCTCTTATATATATAGGATGTAGGTACCTTGCATGGACCTCTACCTTTTGATGAGGTTTGAGGTCACTGGAGTCAAGGTCACTGAGGCTAATAATAGATTTTCTCAAGGTCACACTTATTTTCCACACAATTAAACCATATATCGACAAAGCATCAATGGGGAGGATCCATCAGTTATACTGATATCCTTGTTTTGCCCTATTGGAAAAAGTACAAGTACCAGCCCAATTAGGAAAAATACATGCAAAACCCCCTGAAATTGGGAAAACTTGTGTCCTGAAGCATACATGCCATAATTTTTCAGACCAATTCCGGGACATTGAGTTAAATTGTCTGGGACTTTTGCCGATTTTCCGGGACATGTATAAAATGTAGCGACATTTATAGACATATGCATTTTTGGTACGTTTTTTTTTGTTTCGCATCGTTAATTGCAAAAGTTTGAAAGCCTATCCAAAATACACGTGATCTATTAAAGTCAAATTAAACATTACTACCGTTACTAGATACAAGCCACGTGTTTTCAGTGTAAGCGTTCTAAACATAGATGGTGACGTCACTGCGTTATTGTTATTAAGATCGGTGTGTAACGCGTAGTTGTTGATACGCCTTTATTCATTTACAACATTTATATAATAAAAAATACAACAATACAGTACCGTTAGATCGTCAACTCAAATCAATTCACAATACATACTTTCATTTTTTACTCAGCGATGTTGGACTTCAGATGTGTGAACAACTATCCTTTGCCCTTACGCAGCGGGAAATAATGACGTAGTAGATTAAAGTCAATTAACAACCACATTAAACAATGCCGCCTCTTCGGTTTGACCGCGTACGTGAGACAATCGATATGATAACAGGACCCCTGTTAATTGATCGATTTTGACACGTAGCGTAGTCTGCCTATTCGGGTAGGCATTGTCATGGAGACGCTGCAGATATACACAGATTCGAGGTGCAGTTAAGCCTAAGATAAGGTACATGTATATATGGATTTTGTAAATTCCGGGACATTTGACAGATTTCCGGGACAGCGGGACAAGTTCTTCATTTCCGGGACTGTCCCGGACAATCCGGGACGTATGGCATGTATGCCTGAAGTCTTTATATTGGGAAATTGGTGTATTGATTTTTTGCTCCCAAATTCTTTAAAATTTATGACTAAGTGTTGTCAAGTTGTCAATATTATATTTACTTTTTTTAGGTTCAAGTCATAGAGCTGCGTAGGGAAACCTTAATATTATTTATAAAAAAGATTTTTTTTTACAGCAATTGGGAAATTTGTAGTTTTTTCCTTATTGGAAAAGTGCCGTTTTCCAGTACTTTATGATGAAGATAAAAATCACTGACAGCAGCATTTTACATCTTTATTAATTATAAATCTGTTTTTGTAGTCATAAATGTTTTAATATAAATTGCGTCAGAATAAGTGTTTTTCACTTCTGCACAATCTAGTTTAAGTTCCTCGTATCTGGATATTCCATTAAATGTTTTGGCAGGAATTTATAATTTTTGAGTGAATATTTCATATTATGTCATTCTAGAAGATAAATCAAGAATAAAATAATGAAGGCACTGCACCCTGCTGTTTTTATGCAGCAGCTCCATGTGAATTTTTTTTAATAATAACAATCAATAGAAAAAAGGTCAAATGTTAATGTTTCATGGTGGTCATAAATTAATGCAATATGAAGATTGTCAAAAGTTACAAATTTAGGCCAACACAACAAGAATCTTCAGTTTTCCAGTATCGATCCGTTTCAGATTTGCAATGTTTCACTCTACATTTTTTAAACAAAGTGTAACAAACACATGCTTTTAAACAAAAGTTTTTTTAACAGTATTTGCAAATTTCAGTTTGAGCATTGTGATGTTTGACAATATATTTTTTAATTAAGTTAAACCAACACGAATGCATTTAAACAAAAGGTTGTTTTTACAGGTATTTACACATTTTAAGGTTTGACATTTAGGTGCAATTGTTCAGTGTATAGATAGCTGAGTTAACCTTCCCACTCAGAAGCAAAGTGAAAATCATCATTGGCCACGTGCAAACAGCATAAAACCAAAACAGCCTGTGAGTAACTCGAGTAACTCGCAAACTGTTCAGGTTTAATGCTGTTTGCTGCTCATCACTATCTAAGGATTGGAAGTGAAGCCTAAAAAACTTGAATCTAGTGAGAAAGGTCTTTAATTAAAATTTAGCTTTCTATGGGACTACACAATTAATGTGTCAAAATGTCCCCTCATCCAAGCTTTAGTGAGGGATGAAGGGGCATTATTGGAGTATAGCCGGAGGCTGAGCATGTATAAATTAGCATATCGTTCTAGCGACTCGCTCTTTACAGAACCGGTTTAACCGATTGAAAATCATTTAATTGGGCGAACCCTATGACGTCAACAACCACATTTCTCATAAGTTTAAAGCTAGGCGTTTTTTGTGAATACCCGTATCATGGGAGGGAATCCAATACATATGGGATTAAAAAACAATCTTCATAAAATATGTAAAAGGGTTGGGTTTATACATGCTCAGCCTCCGGCTATACTCCAATAATGCCCCTTCATCCCTCACTAAAGCTTGGATGAGGGGACATTATTTTCGTATAGCCTTCAGCTTCACATGTATAAATTAGCATCTTTAAAGACAAAAAACGCCTGCATAAATAACAATTAGAACATATACTCAGTTTAAAAAAGAACAAATCAAAACCAACACTGAGCAATACCATATGCAAGAAAAATACATTTATTTTCCCAAATTTCATTGAATATCAAATTTGTAGGATACATGTAAATATCAACAAATTCAATAAGAAAATGAACATATGTAGCCTAACAACCACAATTATTGACCTTACTGTAACAATGTCATAATGATGAAGTATTCATAAACAGAGAAAAATCCCGTCCTAATATTTAATTAAACGTTACTTTGAAAACACGCTGTTTACAAAACTTTTTGAATCAACAGACTCCCTCAAATAGAACTTTTTAAAATTCTTATCTGATGTCCAATCAGCTGTACTTAAGATGTCTTTAAGTCTACAACCTTTTGCATATGCAGCTGATGTAGAGGCACTTCGAAATGAATGTGCTTTAAAATAATCAGTGTTTATACCTGAAAGGTCCAACACACTCTTTAGCCATCTAGAAATAGTACTTGATGTAACTGCTTTATAAGTCACATAAGAAATGAACAATTTTGAAGATTTCCTAAGTGGTTTCGTAACTCTAATATAAAACAACAAAGAATGCAAAATGCATAATTTTTCATCCTTAAAATGTTCAATCTTCATAACATAAGGTCTACCTAACTTGGTAGTTTTCAATAAATTAGGAAACACACAAATAAGCACAGCCCCTTCTTTTTTCATACAAGACAAATCCATAGAAATCAAAGTTTGAGCTCTAGGTGCATTTCCTAATGCCAAAAGTGCAACCACTTTAAATGTTAACATTTTTAATGATAAATTACACAATGGATTCAAAGACTTTAAAAAATTCAATACAAGAGTAACATCCCACACAAACTGGTATCTAGGTACTGGAGGACGAGAATGAAAAACTCCCTTCATAAATTTCTGAATTAAAAAACAGTCTTTACACCACTTATTTCCAAAAAAGGGTAATGTTTGCATTAACATTGATTTATGAGTGTTCAATACAGAGTATGACTTGTTAATAGACCTTAAATGCTCCAAGTATTGAAGTACAGTTACTTCAGATGAGTTAAAGGGAGAAGTTTCCCTGCACATACACCAAGACATCCACTTCCGCCATGCAGAATCATACTGTTTGAGAGTTCCTCTTCTCCAGGCAGCCAAGATGATGGTTGTAGTCTCTGATGAAAGTCCTCTACAACGGAGGGCCTCCCCGATACAACTGCCGCGACCAAGTCGAGTCTCTTTGACAACGGGTGAACTTGTCCATTGTGTGGTAATGTCAGGATGTCTCGATGTCTTGGAAGTCTGACCGGAAAATCAGAAATAATTTCCATTAAACAAGGAAACCAAGGTTGTGTCCGCCATAAAGGAAATATAACAATTGCTCTGTCCACAGCATCTTCTTTAATTTTGCAGATTACCTTCCCTACTAATGAAAACGGTGGAAAAATATATGGTTTAGTATCATGCCATGACATATGAAAAGCATTAGCAAATATTGCACCTGGCTCTTGAAACCATGACACAAATAGCTCGGTTTGCTTGTTTAACCTTGATGCAAATAGATCAATCAACGGTGTAAAAAACTGACAGCAAATTCTTTCAAAAACCTGTTTCTTTAACATCCATTCTGATGAATCAGAAAAATTTCTGGAATAAAAATCAGCTTCAACATTTTTGACACCTGGTATGTGAACGGCTGTAATAAATATGTCCCTTTTAATACACCAATACCATACATCCCTGGCTATAGAGTCCATAACACTGCATGTCATTCCACCCATATCATTAATATACTTGATGGCGGTTACATTATCTGATTGGATTTCAATATGTTCATTACAATAGTCTGAATAAAGGGATTGCAAGACATTAAAAATTGCCATCAGTTCCAAAATATTTATGGATAATTGCATTTCATTTGTCGTCCATCTGCCATTAGCATATTTATTATTTTGGGTATTCACACCACCCCATCCTTGAAGAGAAGCATCAGTCTTGCAATGACAAGAAATGAGTTTTGGTTTTATGCTTTTACCATTTTTGTCTCGCACATTGTTAAGCCACCAGATAATGTCATTTCTGGATGATATTGACAACTGAATACTATTGTCAAAGTTTGAGTCTGAACACAAGCCAGTAAGCTTGTCTCTTTCTAAAGATCTATAATGTAAAGGCGCTTCTAACACTGCATTAAATGCATTAACTAACAACCCAATAAAAGACGCTAAATGTCTTACAACAACTAATTTTGTTTTTAACAACTTTTCAGCTTGTTTACGTATTTTCTCCAACTTTTCTTCTGTTAAAAATACTCTGAAAAGTACAGTGTCAATTACAAACCCAAAAAACACTATTCTTTGTGTGGGAACTAAAACAGATTTCTTGTCATTGATAGAAAATCCCAGTGATGTAAGAATATGGACAACTGTATCAGTATTGTTTTTGCAAGTCTCTTTGTCTTTATTCATTGTTAAAGAGTCATCAATATAGTACGAACAGCGTATCCCAATCTGACGAAAATATGAAAAGACTGGTTTCAACACTTTAGTAAACACATATGGTGCCGATGCTAAACCAAAACACAAACACACAAATTTATATAAATGGCCATTCCAATAAAATTTCAAAAACTTTTGACTTTCCGCATGTATTGGTATATGAAAATAAGCTTGCTCCATATCAACAGAAGTCAAAAAATCATCTTTTTGCAATAAATCAAGAACCACCTTAAAGGTTTCTTGTTTAAAATGATTGTATTGAACAAACTCATTTAAAAACTTTAAATTTATAACAGGTCGATATTTCCCGTTCGGTTTTGGAACAATAAACAGTGTTGAAATAAACTCGTTTGGTTCGTGTATAGTTTCAACAATGGCACCTATGTCTATCAAGGTCTTAATTTCTTCCTCCACAATCTTACGCTGTTCACTTATAAAGGGAATTTCCAAAGGCACTCTTTTTTGAATAGGTTGTTTATCAAAAACAATCCTGTAACCACTGACAGTATCTAAAACCCATTTATCTGAGGTTAATCTTCTCCATGAATCAATAAAGAACTGTGTCTTACCTACCATCGATCTATTTTCCACTTGGGGATTGGCCGTATCCACCTCGTCCTCGAAAACTGCCACCTGAGAGACCCCTTCGAAAAGGTCGCCCGCCTCTCTGTGGGTATGGTTGGAAACGGCCTACACCAGCGCCACCATAATTTGAATAATTGGAACTGCCTCTGTATGGCCTGTGAGTTGGACGTAGAGTCTTTGACTTCCACCATGGTTTTCCTGATCCTATATTAAACATTGAGTCACAGGCTTTCAGGTCTTTTGTAACATCATCTCCAAACAACTTGGTAGTGATTGGCATACTAACATTGCATAGTGATGCATACTTTTTATTCAGGTGTGGCCTAATACCATATCTGCGTTTAACAGAAATATTGTATTGCACTTGACCCATTAGAGTAAGGGCATCTGCAATATATTCCTTGCATTGAACTTTAACATTTGACTTTTTAACTGTTTCTGCCAGCTTGATAATGGGAACCATAGCAGCAGTCAAAATTGCCTGCACATCTTGCAGCCCCTTATCTGAGGCATGGCCTTTTCTATCCATTATACGCCACACCTCGGCATTAACAATAGGAGGGCAGGCTTTGTCAAGGTTCCCAGGAATTTTATATTTAGAAACAATTCCCTCAATGTCACAAGGTGTACTACAAGCTAAATTAATCATATTAGCAAGGGAATCAGCAATATGTTGACCCTTCTCCATTGCTTTGGTTTTGGGAGGCGACCATTCCTCGTCAGAATCACTATTGGAAAAAAGTTCATTACAAATTTTCCTTGCCACACTAGAGCCATGTTCATTGTCCGAAATGTGTTCATTATCCGAAATATGTTCATTGTCCGAAATGTCATCTCTATCAATTGAGACGTGAATATTGGGTCTGTCATAAAATGGTCTTCTGTCAGATTGCTCGGCAACTAAACCAAGCTTTTGTTTCAATACCAAAAGGTCTTCAGAAGACAAATTATTTAAGTCCATAGTTTGTTTTTTACTTTTCGAACATGAAGGCTTTTGCGAATCCGGTTTAGGTTTCTTTTTACTTTCAGGTTTGGATTTTTTAGAGGATTTTACAATCTTTTTCCCTTTCACCGGACTTTTATGTCGTTTTTCTGTACAGACATCGTCTGTACAAACATCAATTGTTTGAGCAACGTATGGCGTGTCGACAATGTCGAAACCAGAAAATTCAGTATCCGACGAGTCGGATAGTCTGAGGACATCGTCCCCACGAGTGCTGGTCATTTCAATTCCCAAAACCAAAGCTCTGGACAGCGTCCTAAAGCGCACTCAATATAAAATAAAAATCACCAAGTAAGACTTACCAACCGAACACGTGGTCCAAAAGAAGAATAGAATTAACGTGCACGATGTTGTCGCTTCGAGCGCTAAAACGATTATGAGAAATGTGGTTGTTGACGTCATAGGGTTCGCCCAATTAAATGATTTTCAATCGGTTAAACCGGTTCTGTAAAGAGCGAGTCGCTAGAACGATATGCTAATTTATACATGTGAAGCTGAAGGCTATACGAAAATAATACGTATTGAAGTGGTAAAGGCTTAAACCTTGAGTGTGTTTTGAGGACTCTAATTTGTTTACCTCTGTAGTAATATTGAACTTGTGTAATTGATGATTTCACCTGATTTTATTTTTTTTATGAATGTTTATATTTTTCTACAGGTTATTTTTTTATGTTAACCAGTATGTACTTAGTTATGAATGAATTGATTCTTAAATGTTGCTTCACACTTAATGTGTCTGTTAAGTATGATGTAGGAGACGATATAAGGACAAAAGTTTGAATGACAGAAAACTTCAGCCAATTACATAATTAATATTTATCAGTTATATTTTAACAAATGTCTATAAATGATGATTAAGAAAAATGATAAATTTAAAACATGCACAATTTGTTACATAAGAAAGCTCAAACAGTAACAACAATTTACTGATAACCATTATAACATGCATTTTTGTAATTAGCAACGAGAAAAAAAAGCCAATAATCGAGACAATAAAACAAGCATTGCTGTGTATTCAATGTGAAAATAAATAAATAATATCAATTATTAATAACTTCTCAAATGTGATCAATTCTTGCTATATTGATCAAATAAACCTGGCCATAGTGGACAAAAAGGCAATAGAAACATGATATTATTATTTATTATTAAATCGGAGTGGGATAAGTGGGGCATAACTGTGTCACTTGCTTTCAGCAAAACAGCAGATTCCCATAAATAATGAAGTGTAATTAAACTTGGCTGCAACGCTTTTTATTTTGCATTCAAGATAACTTAAATCAATACTGATTAACTCTTTCCTACTCAGATACAAGGAGAATATGGCTATGTGCAAACATCATAAAATAAGAACAGCCTGCAAGTTACTCGCAGTCTATTCAGGTTTTATACTGTTTGCTGCTGATCAGTATCTAAGGGTTTGGAAATAAAGCCTTTAAAACTTGAATCTACTAAGAAAGGTCTTTAATGAAATTTAACTTTTTAAGTGACTTGAAAAATGCCTAAAAATTAAGTCATAGCTTATGTGTTAAGGGGTGAAGGATTTTAATTCTGAATTCAAGATTACTCAAATCAATACTGATTTAGCAGCAAGATAAATTTGTTGGTCTCATCTACCAATGTTCATAATAATTGGGTTGATTGGTTGAAAAAATGTTGTTGTTTTTAGCTCATCTATTTTTTGGAAAAAAAATTATGAGCTATTGTCATCACCTTGGCGTCGGCGTCTGCGTCGGCGTCTGCGTCCGGTTAAGTTTTGCGTTTAGGTCCACTTTTCTCAGAAAGTATCAATGCTATTGCATTCAAACTTGGTACACTTACTTACTATCATGAGGGGACTTGGCAGGCAAAGTTTGATAACTCTGGCGTGCATTTTGACTGAATTATGTGCCCTTATTATACTTAGAAAATTGAAAATTTTGGTTAAGTTTTGCGTTTAGGTCCACTTTTCTCAAAAAGTATCAATGCTATTGCATTCAAACTTGGTACACTTACTGACTATCATGAGGGGACTGGGCAGGCAAACATAGATAACTCTGGCGTGCATTTTGACAGAATTATGTGCCCTTTTTATACTTAGAAAATTGAAAATTTTGGTTAAGTTTTGTGTTTAGGTCCATTTTATTCCTTAAGTATCAAAGCTATTGCTTTCATACTTGCAACACTTACTAACTATCATAAGGGGACTGTGCAGGCAAAGTAATGTAACTCTGACTGGCATTTTGACAGAATTATGTGCCCTTTTTATACTTAGAAAATTGAAAATTTGGTTATGTTTTGTGTTTAGGTCCACTTTATTCCTACAGTATCAAAGCTATTGCTTTCATACTTGCAACACTTATTAACTATCAAAGGTGACTGTGCAGGCAAAGTTATGTAACTCTGACAGGCATTTGGACGGAATTATGGGCCCTTTATACTTAGAAAATTGAAAGTTTGGTTAAGTTTTGTGTTTTGGTCCACTTTACCCCTAAAGTATCATAGATATTGCTTTCATACTTAGAACAATCGCAAACTATCATAAGGGTACAGTAAAAGGAAAAGTTGCATAACTCTGGATGTCATTTTTACAGAATTATGGCCCTTTTTTTACTTAAATTTTGTGTTTCGATCCACTTTACTTCTTAAGTATCAAGGCTATTGCTTTCAAACTTCAAATACTTTTATGCTATCATGAGGTTACTGTACCTGGCAAGTTGAATTTTACCTTGACCTTTGAATGACCTTGACTCTCAAGGTCAAATTATTAAATTTTGCTAAAATTGCCATAACTTCTTTATTTATGATTAGATTTGATTGATACTTTGACAAAACTACTCTTACCTGACATACCACAATAGACTCCACCCAAACCATCGCCCGTGCCCCCCCCTCCCCCGCCCCCAATTTTTTTTTTTTTTTTTTAAGATCATCTCACAAATGACCACCACACCCTCACACTATACCCCCCCCACCCCACCCCCTCCCCCAATTTTTTTTTTTAAACGGTTAAAAAATAAAACTATTTATTTTGATTATTTTATGTTTGAAATACCGTCCAACCATCGCACCCAAGAATCCCACCCACCCCCCTCCCCCCACCCGAATCCCCCCCCCCCCCCCAATTTTTTTTTTTTTTTTTTTTTTTTTAAGATTATCTCACAAATTACCACCACACCCTCACACTATACCCCCCCCCCCCACCTCACCCCCCAATTTTTTTTGGAAACGGTAAAAAAAAATAAAAAAAATCTATTTATTTTTATTATTTTATGTTTGAAATACCGTCCAACCATCGCACCCAAGAACCCCCCCCCACCCCCACGTCCCCCCCACCCCGATTTTTTTTTCTTCTTTTTTTCGCATTTTTGGAAGATAATGTAATAAATGTCCACACCCCCACACAATGCACCCCTCTTCACTCCACCCCTCCCTCCTTTGTGATTGAAAATGAGAGTCCCTTCACCTTTAAAAAGAAAATAGATGAGCGGTCTGCACCCGCAAGGCAGTGCTCTTGTTTAACCCTTTACAACTGTCAGATACGTATCTTGAAGCATTTGTAGGACCTCAGAATGTTAAATTTAATGAAAGACCTTTTTTTACTAGATTCACATTTTAAGGGCTTCATTTCCAAACTTCAGATACTGATAAGCAGCAAAAGGAATAACACCTGAACAGACTGTGAATTACTGGCAGGCTGTTCTGGTTTTATTATGTTTCTACATGGCCATTTTTACTTTGTTTCTGATCAGTGGGAAAGGGTTTTAAAAAAAAATCAAAGCAATAAGTTATTTTGCTGTCTTTCTTTGTCCTTCAGCTAAGTCATAATGAATGGTTTGCTAGATTTTTTTGTAAGCTCTAATATATTTTGCATTTTAATTTACTATTTTGACAAAATTAATTGCACAATTTTTTTTTATATGTTTATTTAACCTGACACTGGATTTTATTGTGTTCTTTTCTTAATCCCTTTATGTACCCCAAGTTAGATACGTATTTTGATGCATTTATGCTGGTTGCAAAAACCATTTTCACTTTGCTTCTTATGGGGGAAAGAGTCAAAAGTATGCTTCTAAATATGCCCCATGAAATAATATTTGATTTTTGTATTTACTTCCGTTATGATCGACAGAAGAAAACGCTATGTAAAGTTGTCTTAATAATCGTTTACTGAAGAAGGCCTTTGGCCGAAATATTTAATAAAAGAGTAAATGTGTGAAGTTTTAATAATTTCCTCCCTCTGGAGATCCAATACATAGAGTATATAATATTTGATGGTTTGTTTTCATTATGCATTGACTAACAATTTTTTGTTTTACTTTGTCTATAACATTTCTTGGGATATAAAAGTTTAGACGGAAAGTGTCGTCCCTGATTAGCCTGTGCGGACTGCACAGGCTAATCTGGGATGACACTTTACGCACATGCATTATGCCCAGTTTTCTCAGAACGCGGCTCATTTTATTTCAGGCCTTGCAGAGTGAATGTTCTTACAATAAAATGTGATTGATTGAAAGTTGATTGAGATTGCAGAGATGCAACCCTTTGATGTAATTAGCTTGTTTGACATGACCTGATTTCTCAGACATCAAACTCGGGTTTTATTGGGCAATATTTGTTGACTTGGAACTTTTATTGCCAGGTTGTTTCAAAGTTTGATCTTGAAGAATGATTAGAGGAAGATGCTGGCTTTTAATCAGGTGAAGTTTGCAGCTATAAGCAATATTCCATAATTGTTCGCAACCCAAGTGTCTCTGTACAGTGAAATCTTGTTACATTATGAGTTGCTTTCCTTGCACAACATAATTCCTGTTTGTGTGGGGGTGGGTTTCCAAGTTAATGAGGTCCTTCTGTTTTAATCAGCTCAAGTTTGCACCTAAAAACAATAATCAATAAATATTTCTGACCCAAGTTGTTCTGTTAGTGAAATCTTGTTACATTATGACTTTCTTACCTTGCACAACATAATTCCTGATTCCTGTGTGTGGAGGTTTGCAAGTTTATGAAGTCCTTCTGTGCCAGAGGCTGCATTATGTGAGGATTCCTGAATTTTGAGTCAAATTTTACATTATACATGTAGATGGTATTTCTAGGCGTTTAACCCATTTATGCCTAGTGGACTCTCCCATCCTTCTAAATTGGATCAATTTATTTCCAAAATTAGGGATGTCTAATATGTTTATTTCTATATTTAGAATATTTCTTACAGAAATTCCTTTAAGCAAACAGCGCAGACCCTGATGAGACACCGCATGATGCAGCGTCTCATCTGGGCCTACGCTCTTTTGCCAAGGCCTTTTTTGTAGACGCTAGGCATAAATGGGTTAATTTTTGCTAAAAGATATTCAATTTTTGTGTGGTCTTGTGTTGTGTGGGAAACTGAAGTACCTCAGGGTGTAAACCCCATCTGTCCTGTCTGGCCACCACTTACCAATGTAACACGCACAGGGTTGGGGATTGAACCCTAGTTGCATAGGTTAGAAGCTCATGTACAGACCACTGCACTAACCTCAAGAGACAGCCAAGCAACATAATTTCATATTGAAGTCTTTAATTCCTAATTATGGTCTTAATGAAGTTTGTTTGTTCTTCTGGCAATATCTGGGAATGGCTCGCTAATGCCTATATTTGATCTTAAACTTTATGCATTGCAGTAATTAAGAAATTAAAAAATACTTCTGAAATAACCCTTAAGCACATCTGAATATAGTCATTTCAAGTGGGTCAATACAGATTGATGGACCTTAGCTTTGTTCATCTGCCTTCTGACAGACAGATAAATCCCGGATTTACTGAACTGACCTGAACAAAAATTCTGGGTTTTTCAGACAGAAATAAATCATGTACAGTGCTTTGAACTTCAAATCAAATGGGCCATGCTCTGTGAAAAGGGGATGGGTATGTGGGTAGTGTTGTCTCAGATTAGCCTGTGCAGTTGGTATAGGCTAATCAGGGATGACACTTTCCGCTTAAGCTGCATTTTTACTAGTAAGATACTTTTTTAAACAAACAATATTGTAAGAGGGGAAAGTGTTGTCCCTGAAAAGCCTGTGTGGATTGCACAGGCTAATCTGGGATCATTCATTACACACATGCAATAAACGCCTTTTTCACAGAGCATGGCCCTAATGGACATGTTGTTTGTTTTTTATTTATATTGAGGTGACGATTGATTATTATGCATGAAAACAACAACGAATGTCTAACAAATCACAGATATTGGCTAACCAGACATGAGGATATTGGAGCTGATGTCTGCAAAATATCAGTCTCCAAATGCAATGTAACCTCATGATTAAAACAGTAGACGCTTCATTAATATGTAAATTGCATTCAGATTGTCAAGGATTTTTAGTTTGTGAATTTTTCTTATTTTATTCAAATTGCTGTCATTTTCTATGAAAATGAACATATTATACCTTATGAGTCCCCTACCGGTCTGTCAGTCTGTCAGTCTGTCACACTTTTCTTTATCCTGCTATAACTAAAAAAGTTCTTCATATTTTTTCATGAAACTTGAAACATGGACAGATAGCAATATAGAGATTTATGCACGTCATTTCATTTTCTTCCTACGTCAAGAATTTTGGTTGCTATGGCAACAAATAGACTAGAAATATTGCTGAAAATGGCAGAGTTTCACCGGTATGGGACTGTTATTGCTTGGCAATAGTCCTGTTTACATTTAATAAGAAAATGTAAAAAAAAAATCATATTGAATAACAATAATTCATAAGTTGATGAACGTCATGCTCTGTTTAATATTGGCAGAGCTTATAATGCTTCGAACCAGTCATATCTCTGTGCAGATTGAGGTTGCAATGTCATGTTTTTGCATTTATTGTGCAGAAGCATGTTTTTGCAATTACAGTCCTGCTATGACATGATACAAACAAAACAATACCTGCACAATGCATTAGCAGTGGTGTTAGAAACACATTCGTCATATCAATTTACTTGTTAACATTTCTGCCTCAGGCATGTGTTTATTAGTCTCCTACCTGTTTCACTGGAGGGGACTTATGGTTTGCGCTCCGTCTGTCAGTCCGTCCGTCTGTCACACTTTTCTGGATCCTGCGATAACTTTCAAAGTTCTTCATATTTTTTCATGCAACTTGAAATATGGACAGATGGCAATATGGACATTATGGACGTCATTTCATTTTGTTCCTACGTCAAGAATTCTGGTTGCTATGGCAACAAATACACTAGAAATACTGCTGAAAATTGCGGTTTTCTGGATCCTGCGATAACTTTCAAAGTTCTTCATATTTTTTTCATGCAACTTGGAACATGGATAGATGGCAATATGGACATTATGCACGATTTCATTTTGTTCCTACGTCAAAAATTCTGGTTGCTATGGCAATAAATAAAAAAAATTATGACAATGGTGGAATTTCTTACAATGGTGGAGCCGGTAGGGGACTTTTATTGCTTGGCAATAGTCTTGTTTATTCTGCAGAGGAAAGCCAAACAAATCTGTCTGGAACATAAAAGTTGCATAGCCTTTTAATGTCCCCCACTACTATAGTGGGGGACATATTGTTTTTGCCCTGTCTGTTGGTTTGTGTGTTTGTTTGTTTGTTTGCCCCAACTTTAACATTTGCAATAACTTTTGCAATATTGAAGATAGCAACTTGATATTTGGCATGCATGTGTATCTCATGGAGCTGCACATTTTGAGTGGTGAAAGGTCAAGGTCATCCTTCAAGGTCAAAGGTCAAATATATAGCTTTAAAGCGGCGCATAAGGGGACATATTATTTCTGACAAACACATATCCTGTTTCTTTCTGTTATTTTATTTGCATGCTTGATGACTAAAATAAATTACCATTAGTTAGAAGAATATCAATCAAGTTTTTCATGATGTTTGGTATTTTGGCCTGTATCATGTAGAATTGCATGTTTAGAGGACAGCTTTCTTCATTATGGGCCTTAATCTCTAATTAAATCTTTTATTGCTTTGGGTGGTTTGTGTAATAAGGAGGCAAGATAAAATGCCATAACCTTCTTTATGAATGACCAAGATTGACTTTGAAATTTTTTTAGTAGCTGAAAAGTTTTGTGTTATGCTCAATCATATATAATGTTAAAAAAAAAAAACCATTTACCACATAAAATAGACATATTTTGATACATTTTAGTCTCTTAGAATGTTAAATTTAATTAAAGACTTTTTTTTTTACTATATTCAAGTTTTAAAGGCTTCATTTCCAGTTCTTAGATACTGATGAGCAGCATAATAGCATAAAATCTGAACAGGCTGCAAGTTACTTACAGGCTGTTCTGGTTTTATGCTGGTTGCAAAAGCCATTTTCACTTTGTTTCTTATGGGGAAAGGGTTAATTCAGTGTGGTCGATTTTTTGCGACGTCATTCTACATCACATTAACGCTTACACAGTATGACAAACAATAACCTGCCCAGCTTAACTTAAAATATTCACAATTTGATGTCATAAAAGGGTTTTATAAGTAAACCTTGGGCATGAGTTTTGAGATTCATGAATGATTGTAAAGCATTTTGAATCTAATATATAGTGCCGTTATATTATTATTATTGTTTCAGACATGGGAGCCTGCAAGAACGCGATCAGTTGCTGGCGATCGATGGGCAGCCCCTAGACGTCTCTCACCAGGAGGCCATCAAGATCCTGCAGCAGACCGCGGGTATCGTGGAGATTGTGGTGGCCCGTGGGCCTGCCCCCCACTCCCCCAGCCTGCGCACCCCGCCCGGCGCTGACCTGACTGATACAGACCACACTGCCACACAGCCCAACAGTCTGGAAACAGATATGGTAGGTGTTTGTTCAAGCATACTCAGGGATTTCAATTGCAGCAGAAGCCTGCTTTTTGATGCAAGCATTTTGCAAAAACTATTGAAATCCCTGCATTCTTTAAAGCCATATTTGTTGAAACATGCTTTAATGCCACATAAATTGAACCATACTTCCAAGCCAAATTTGTTTAACCATACATCCAAGTCATATTTGTTGAACCAATTACTTCCTGGCCATATTTGTTGAACCATACGTTTAAGCCATATTTGTTAAGCCATTCTTCCAAGCTATATTAGTTGAACCATAGTTCCAGGCCATATTTAATGAACCATACTTTTAAGCTGTATCTGTTGACCCATACTTCTGAGCCGACTTTGTTGAACCATACTTCCAAGCCAAATTTGTTACACCATACTTCCAAACCATATTTGTTGAATCATGCTTCTAAGCCATCTTTGTTGAACCATACTTCCAAGCCATATTTATTGAAACATACTTCTAAGCCATATTTGTATGAAAAATACTTCCAAGCCATATTTGTTAAACCGTTCTTGCAAGCCATATTTGTTGAAGCATTTTTCCAAGCAAATGCAGTCTCATACCTAATGCTCATTTTACACTGAAATGACAGTTAACACCAACTGATAGGAATTAAGCATATACTTCAATGCACACTCATTATTTCATGGTTATACTCCCTGTTGTTTATATATACATATTTATATATTGTATGCCGAAAACCAATGAAACTCTGAAACAACGATATAAGACAAGAAAAGTCTCATTTATAATTTGACTAGGACTAGAACCACTATTACCTATTCCTCACATTTAAACAGTGTAACATTTTCATTACCTGCAGACCCGCAACATCGCAATATCCAATTTTACGCAAATCGTCCGTGGATCCCATTTTATTTTTCATGGACTTAAATATTTCCCCATTAAGAGATGCTCCCCATTAAATCCAGTTTGACCTGGTATTTCGCACCTTCACTGTATCTAGTTGATCAGTATTTAAAGTGAGACAAACAATACACCCGAACGCTAAATTCCATACAGTTGGCGTTATCGGCGTAAAGCCATTAGACAAATATCATTTGTTTGTCTCTATTGAAAGAAAAGAAAATGAGTCTATATCTCTATTGTTGGTTTGAAACCTACGTAGTATACTCGCATGGTAGCATAAAAATCATAGATAAATGTATTCGTCGTTTCAATGCTTAGGGCCGAGAAATTTCGGCAAATCGGAACTCAACTTACGTATAACACTTGCTCAATTAACCGTTAAACTCCACCTCCGTTCTCTGCAAAAGGTTCGAAGGCGGAGCTTTTCACATGCTATTATTTAATTGGACGATTGCTATTGAGGAACAAACACACAATTGGTTTGGCATGTTATTGCTACAGAGGTGTCAATTTTCAGGATTATTCCTGAATTCAGGATTTAAGCCCTCAAGGAAAATTTTTTATATTGATATAAAACAGAGGATTGTTTTGGTTATTTTAAGCATTCTTGTCACAAAATGTCATCTTCAACACAAATTATTGACCTTTGGAATTTTGTTTACAAAGGAAAGATAATTTAATTAATAATTAAAACTCTTTTGACTCTGTCCCCCAAATTTTAGGGTGATTTTCAGGATTTAAGATTTAGGCCAATTGACACCCCTGTGCTAGACAAAGAAAGCCAATTTTTTCGGCGAGAAACTTGTCGCTTTATTGCTTCAGACAGGAAGCGGCTTTCCTTTGATGACGTCAAACTGTCAATTCACATAGATTGCAAATTTTCGGAATTGCTAACATTAAACTTTGGATTAAATTATCAAAATAAAGCAATAGCGAAGTTGAGAAATATGATTGAAATATTTAGATCAACGAGTTTTCATGACAACAAAAACTTTAACAAACAATACCGCGATGATCGGGGATCGATATACCTCGATTTTTTAAAAGAACAATCAATGAAGAAGTGTGAAAACACCAACAAAAACTTTTTTTATCTTAATTTTTGTAAAAAACTGTACTACCCTGTTCATTCCTACCTTTTCCCGCTTTTTAGCTCACCTGAGCGATAGCTCGAGGTGAGCTATTGTGATCACTCAGCGTCTGGCGTCCGTCCGTCTGTAAACAATTTGTAAACATCTTCTTTTACTAAACCATTGAGCCAATTTCAACTAAATTTCATGTGGAGCATCCCTAGGTCATGGGACAAAAGAATTAAAAAAAAAAAATTATCACATAACCAAGATGGCCGCCATGACAATATATGGTAAAAACCTTAAAAAATCTTCTTGTCAGAAACCGCTCATCAGATTTTCAAAAAAATTCACAGGGATGACCTTTGAAGGCTCCCCTGAAAAAGTTGTTCAAAGAAATTTGATTCGTCAAAAAACATGGCCGCAGGAGCTTGTTGAACTTTGCA